>NC_061119.1:100067749-100367749 GCF_002878395.1 Capsicum annuum
ATAGTCAGGAAAGCCTCTAAACTATTTGAATAAGGAGTTGGTGCAACATGTCCCCAACTAACTCCATCTAGCAACTGAACTAAAAAAGCAAATGAAGTAATAATCATATCTTTCTTGAATGAAAAGGACTCACTACAAACTCTAAACACTGAAATGCTACGGCTGATCTAGAGCTCGTGCCTCTGAACATATGATATAACATAAGAGAAAGAACCATAGCGCAAATACGTCAGTACGTCTGAATGTACTGAGTATAAAAGTGAGGTAGGCTAAATGTATGGGTTATATACATGAACAATGCTGACTAATATGAACATGAGAATACATACATGCATACATAACTATAACTGAACTCATGGAGATACTGACTGCTGATCCTGAATACTGACAACATGAGTGTACTGATACTGCGATACTGAATAGATGAATGACTATTTTTGATAGTTCAAATTATGAAAAATTGGTCTAGTTGATAGTGTCTGACAATCCTAAAGCTGAATACTGATATCATGAATTCTGATAATTGATATGACTGATACATGAGTTCAAAAAACTAATATAACTGATTTAACTATGATGATCGACCTAACCAATGTGACTGATACTGAGCAACTATATCTGACAGTCTAAGTTGTGATAGAACTATCTGAGTTCTATTCTACTTGCAGTAACTAAATTTGAGATCAGTCCTAGCCAATGGGTAATCATGAGTACACTGATAATATGGATGATTTGACTTAGTCTGAGATTAGTCCTATCTAGTGGTTGATCTTTAAATTTAATGATTCTGATACTGATTAATCATAGTTTAGATCAGTCCTAGCTAATGGCTGACCTTGAAGTCTATTTATAATGATAAGCATTAACTATATCTAATAGTACTGAATCTGTACTACTAAGCTGAGTTAACTGTGTCTGACAGATTTGAATCTATAACTGAAACTATAGGATGAGTTCATCTAACCTACATACCCCAAGCTAAGCTGACTTGGGTCCAATCTCTGCCCTGAATAGAAGAGTGTCAGTACCGTGCCACCAATAAAGACATCTGTTGTGGAGTAAGTCCTAATCTAGCAGGTGACTCCTGGGATCAGTCCTATACATATAAATGTGCTAACGGGTGACCCCTAAGTATGTTAGTCCTATCTAACGGGTGACATCTTATACCTATGCTGGCTACGTGATTCTGGAACTTAGGGATTGCTTCTAAGGATCTCATCCTAATCTAGAGGGTGAGTCCCAATCCCTAGGCTCATTTGGTACTGAATCCTACTCCCATCTAAAATACACTGAACTAAATAACTAGGCTGAACTGAATAATTGAACCGATACTGATTAACTAGACTGATACTAGTCTTATTGTTTAGTAGAGCTAAACTAAGTTTACTGGATTTCGATGACTGACGGAATGTACTGCGTTCTAAAGACTGGTTGAGAGTACTGAAATTATAGAGATTGAATTTAAATACTGAGGTTATAGATATTACTGAGTACTGAGATCACTGAGATTACTGAACTACTGAGATACTGGGGTTACTAGATTTTCTCGAGTCACATGACTGACTGAATTCTATAGATCATGGCTTGACTAAGAGTATTGTGATAACATGACATGGCTTTAGGCACACAGCTATATTTTCGGGTACGAATGCCCCTAGGACTCCATGGAAGGAAACTGACACAACATGACTGACTTGATCATAAGATTGGAGTCCACAATTCACATTGTTATAAGTAGGGGATATTATACTTTATGTAGTTCTTCAACATCTTAAACACGGTAGGGAGTGCATGGATATATTTCATGTACATACAGTATATCTCCATTATCAGACATACTTCATACCACAACAATAGCAACACATCAATAGCATGGAATTTATATTTAAGTATATAGCTAACATGGAATTGTAATTTAGATATCATGGAACCAAGTAAACATGAATTTTTAGCACCCTAAGCATTTTATCAAACACCTTGTATGCATAATATTTAGCATAGGTGTACTTACCAAATTTAGAAATCTTGAACTACCCAAATTCATGGGTTTCCAACTAGCCTATTCACATGATTCATGAAAAACACATCAAGACACAACCTTGAATCTAAACGACAATCATTAACATGAATATAGTCATAAAACCACAAGAAAATCACAATTTATAATGTAGAACATGATTCTTGAGCTCCATGGATGAAAGGGACCCATGGAAGTATACTATGTATACCTTAAAGCTTGATCTTGAAAGAGATCTAATGTTTCTGAAGGTTCCTGAAGAAATACTTAGGTTTTCCCTTGATTTTTCTTGATTAGGGTTTAACCCTTTTGGGAAAAAATGTTCTTGTTCCTGAAGAGATGATCTTGAGAGGAAACCCTAATTTTATGGTTTAAAGCGTAAGAGAGGGTTTTTGAGATACTTAACTAAAGACAAATGGGAAAAATTATGCCTCCTTAGGGTTATAAGTTATGGAAAGTGAAGGGAAAAGACCAAAATATGCTTATAAAATAAATTCCCAGTTTCTAAAAATAATAGCTGACGACATTTGTGACAAGGCGTCAAAAATATGATAAGGCGTCAAAAATATCGTCACACAGGGGGTGGAATTGATAGTTTATACCTAAGTCTGATGACCTTCATTGTAGGGCATCAAAAATGTGGTAAGCTACCCTAAATGTCATCACTTAGGAGCTGGTTTCTACCTAAGGGTGACGACCGTCGTGGTAGGACATCACAAATATGGTAAGCTACCACGAATGTCGTCACACAGGAGCTGGATTCTGCCTAAGGCTGACGACCTTTGTGTTAGGTCATCACAAATATGGTAAGCTACCATGAATGTCATCACACAGTAGCTGGATTCTACCTAAGGCTAACGACCTTCGTGGTAGGGCGTCACAAATGTGGTAAGCTACAACGAATGACGTCATACAGGAGCTGTATTTTGCCTAAGGCTGACGACCTTCATTGTAGGGCATAACAAATATAGTAAGCTACCACGAATGTCGTCATACATGAGCTAGATTTTGCCTATGGCTGACGACCTTCGTGGTAGGACGTCACAAATATGGTAAGCTACCACGAATTTCATCACATAGTTGCCAGCCTGACATACTGGAGTAAAATAGGAATAACTCTTTTTTCCAATATCTAATTTATGCGAAATTGGTATAGTTCGAAATATATTTCAATTATCTAGCTTTTGATAGGTCATGAGCTCAAAAATTCCAAGTATACTGATAGATATGCTCATTTGAAGTTGACCATACCAATTTCTTCTTAAGAATTCAATCGGTAAGGAATATTTTAATTCGTCTGATAGCTGGCAGTTATTTGAAGCCTTAATATACATCTAACCTACTCATAAAACTATAAAATAACCATGATGTACTATGCATGAGATTGGTACATGGCTTTAATATTGGATTTGATTTTTTGGGGTATTACAACTACGTAGCAGTGGGGAACTACATTAGCGGTCAATATCTTACGTATGGGATAGTTGTAGAGGGCCTCTTAACTTTTATAGTTGTACCTCTCTAGCAAGCGGTAGGCGTTATTTTAAACATTGAGCAGTTTGATGTTTGGGTTCTGATTTTTAACGTCATTCTATGAAAAACATTAAAATACATTCTAGGGTTTTGGAAGAAAATTTCTCTAATTTTGGGAAATTTCCATCAGTAATGGAAGAGTATTCCACTATTCTATCGTAGATTAACTCCTTTAATATCTAGAATCACTAGAATCAAGTGTTAGGAAGAAATTCATAGGTTAATCCTTAAAAATAATGAACTGGTGAGAAATTAAGTTAGATTGATATAAAATCAATTGTAAATGTCTATAAGTTACTAAATTTGACTTGCTAAAAAAATTTGTTTCCATTTTATCATAATATTGGGGGAAATTAAGTGGATTAATCGATGAAAACCCAAAATTGATGGTTTAGACTATGAACTAGGTCAAAATCTATTGGTTTTAGTTCCCAATGCTTGTAACGGAGAATAGGTTTTTAATTTCTCCTTATTTACCATTTTTAGTTCGAGAACAATTAGAAAAGGGAAGAAAATGGAGAGCTTTAGAAAATTAGAACATCTCGAGCTTACATTTAAGGTAGGTTAGGTTTTAAAATGTAGTTACAGACTTAGATTGATTTTCTTGCATATTCAAGAGTTGAATTATTTTAAATTATCCATTTTACCCACTTGTTATAGATGAATAAACTTGTTAATTGATTTCATTCATATAAATGATGAACCTAGATCTTGACTAAGAGTCTAGTCAAATTATGTCATGTAATATTTGGTGTACTTCATCATATTATTGTTGATATTGGTTGAGATGTTCATATATTGTTATATTTAGAGTGTCGGGTACCCACCGATATTTGTTTCTTACAACTTGATATCACAATGGTCAAGTAGCACACCAATACGGTATACTGACTAAGGTTTTCTTTTACAAGTCATGACCATTGTTCAACCCTTGGTAGATGTTTACAATTTTGATCATCAGATTAATGGTCATGATTCATTTTTTCATAACATTCATTCATTGATTATATGGTTCTTTGCAAGTGTTTTAACAAATCGAAGTAGCTTGATACTACTTGTGCGATGGCTAAATGAATGTAATTTGGTATGTAACGATTTTAATAATTAGAGGGTTATAGGCTCTTCTTTAGTTGTGATTTAACTTAAATTGTGATATTAGTATAATGTTGTTAATATGCTATTTATTTGTACTAATATGTTGATGTGCTACATAAGAGGTTATTCTATGGATGGTAGTAATAATTGGTAAAATTACTGGTTATATCCTAATTGTTAATTGCTCTTATTTTATTTATATTTATGTATGATTTTGAAGTTTTGTCATTTTATTATACCTATAATCACAATGTTTAAACTTTTATATCTTTTTTCTTTTTAGTGCAAAAGATGTTACTACTACTAAAATAAAACCTCAGATTAGTTCATGAAGCATTTTATCGATCCATGTGTACACCTACCTTCAAGCTGCCATTAGATCTTTGCATTGAGCATATCCACTCTTTTGAACAATGATACACCTTATTTATTTAATTTTGAGATATTTATTTCAAACCACAATTTTGGTTTTAAGAATCTTCTTATATGGCACTTTAGGGTCCTTACAATAATACAATTAGAAGTTATTTGAATTAATATAAATTTTTTAGATAAGGATATTAAATTTTTATTTTTAAAATGAGATTATTATTTATCATTTCATAAAATGATTAAATTATTAGGTTCGTAACTTTGATTGAATGCTTCTCCCACGAGAGGGTTATTATGAATATGTAATGACCTTTTTGGTTATTTTCTATATTTTCGCTTATTATCACCATTAGAGCTTTCCTATAGCTGCCACAAGTTATTTGTGACATGTTGGGACTAATAGTTTGGTTACTGGGCAATTCATTTGGGTTCAAAGGCCATATCCCTATTTTGAAGTCTTCGCTAGTTCAAAATAGATACTGACAAAAAACATCAATCAAATGATCTAACATGAAAAATTTGACTGTTCCAATATCTCTTGAATTTTGATTTTAGGCTGGGTGGACCTTTTGTTTGGGTACCGAGGCACCCGAGCTTATTTTGAACAATTCATCAGAAGTTAAAAAATGGCAAGTTGGGTGTGGGCCCCATTTTTTTCGAAACAACCTCAGATAGAAATTTAGACTATGTCATTAGGTCTGAAAAGCCAAATTTTATAGGGTACCTTAGTTCTTTTGCATATATGGTATTTTAGATGAATCTTGAGGGGTTGGTGGAGACTTATAAAATTTATAACTCTTGGCTGGTGTTGGTACACCGGCCATCGCAAACCACTGACTGTAATAGCAATCTGGCAAACACCCGTAAAGTATCATGAATTTGATATTACTCAGTCGTGAACGTGAATCTTCGGCAAGCTTGGCCAGTATCACAAACACAATTGTTGTGTCGTGTAAGTAGCTTTTGCCTTTTTACTAGGTATTGAAATTGCAATCAACAAGTTACAAATATGATACTCGAATACCGAAAAAGGGTAGAAATAACCCCATTTATCTCATTTTTGGTTATTTCTCATCCATTCTAAAGAGACTTAAACCCTAAGGGGTGAAATATCTTGGGAATAACAATGTGGCTGCTTTTGGGAGCTTGAGTAATGATCATTTACATGTTTTTTCTTCAAATTTGAGCTAATCTTCCTTTGTTTCCATGGTTGATTCCCCCTTTTCTTATGTAATATTCCTAAACTTTGGTGACTTTGATTTAGCACCAATATAGCTTGTAATTCAACTATTTTTAGGGTAAATCTTCCTTGAGCATATGGGTACATTGAGTTTTATTCAGAAATACAATATTCATAAATGGGCCCCACATGGGATTTTTTGTGATTTTGGATCCAAACCATAATAGTGGAACATGGGTATCATAACGCTCATTTTAATAAGTAGATTATGGTTTTGATAGCACGTCAACTTGTGGAATCTTTTTGAAGGGGAAAATCCATGATTTAGCGGGTTCTTCATGATTTCTTCGGCATCCAAGTAGGCTAGGTTTTTCTTTCTCATAGATTGAGATAATTCATATTATGTTTATGATATTGTGTTAGATTTGGTATGGGCTTTAGTTCCTGGTAAAGTGATTGGCAAAGCTTGGGTTAGTAGGGCTATTTAGGCTATTCACAAAATGTAAATTAGGCATAATTTGCTTAGTTTCTCATGCTTTAGGTAAAATCTCTATCTTAGAATTAACTGCATCTTATTTAATATCTAAGAGTGTATTTTGATACCTTAGCCTAGTATGGGATAGAATTTTTATTTAATGGATTTTGGGAATTTAGGAGTGGGATCTTCGACCCCCCCAGGCTAAGATTCATGTTTATCCTTCCAACCTTTTATATGCTCGTTATACACCTTGAAAATTCTTACTAAGGTAATACTGAGGAGATTTGGCTCTTATTTGTTATGATGAGATGATATTGGAAGTTGATGCTTATTGATATTATGCTAATGATATATATATATATATATATATATATATATATCAATTTGAGTTTGAGTACTATTCATGACATTGATTGTATATACACGATTACCATTTCGAGTCTTGCTATTGATGATGTATTTACTAGTTCAAGTATGGCTACTGGCTATGATGTTTATTGTAGAATTACAAATTTGAGTCAAAATATTCATTATGACTTTGATGATACATGTATCTGTTTGAGTCTTTAAAGGGAATATGATATTGGTAACATAGATAACGATTCAAGTCCGATAATGGGAAAATTGTTATAGTGTGGCATTACATGAACGAATTTTGCATGGGTCATGGAAGTTGGTACTAAGAGTGGGTCGGGTTATACTTTACTTGATTGTACCCTCAAAGCTTACGGGGGTCTGCATTGGGCTACTTATTTTTCCGCACTTATTGGATTATGGGGTCCAATTTTGTAATTTTAAAGTTTTGTTTGTTATGTTATTGTTCCCGTTTATCTACTTAAACGTATACATCAATATAGGAGCTATTCTAAGTTTTACTTATTTTTCTTGACTTAGTTATCTAATCTTGCATTTTATCATATTTATATTATGATTTAGCTCAGTAGACCAATAATACCTACTGAGTACCCTATATTTTTGTATCATACTACATTTTTGTACTTTTTCGTGCAGATCCGAGTACTAGTTGTCATAATTGATTCAAGCATCGCCTTGTGGTGGATTTCAGAGATAGGGTGAGCTCTTGGAGTTTGAGTTTCCCTATTTCCTTCTATTTATCCATGTCTAGTTTTTGATTTAAGATAAATTTTATGACTATTCTAAGACCCATAGTGTATTTTAGTAGCTCTTGTACTAACTCTACCATGTCAGGGATGGGTTTTTATATTATGTTACATTTTACACTATTTCTATTTCCTTTCTTATTTATGAATTTTATTGTGTTTTTCACCCCTTTGGGGAATTTTCTACCAAGTTAGCCCTTTGCAAATAGTTTTGGGCCACAGTTCGGCTTACTTACTTGCAGGATTTAGTAGGGTTGATCATGATTCATAAATTGGGTTGTGACAAATTGGTATCAGAATTGGGTTTTATTGTTATAGTTGGTACATGATTTAATGTCTAGGAGAGTCCCATGGATTGGAACAAAGATGTTTGTTTCTTATCTTTTGGAGGCTATAGGACATTCTTAGGATTTCTTCACTTATTTTACTTATTTCATGTTATGTGTCTGAGTTGGTTTCTAAAGCGTTCTTTTGATTTTCCTCTTTCATAGATGGATAGGACATATGTTATTACTACACGAGATGAGGATCCTTAGATTGAGACTAGGCACCCTATAACTATTTGTAGATGACCAAGAGGTTGTGGACATTCTTGAGATATCTCTCTAGCTAGGGGAAAGGATAGGAGTCCTTGAACTGACCCTATTCCCTCTCTTAAGCCAGAGGTCATTCATCCTCAGCCAGTGGTGGGCTAAAGACCAGCCTAGGCTTGATCAAGATTTATTTCTTCTTCAGTACTCTAGGATGCTTTGATTTATCTCTTAGGTTTGATTGGTATTGCACTTTCTGATGGCTCTTAATCTAAAAATCAGAGTGGTACTGAGGCAGGGATACAACCTTAAGTTGTAGCTCCCAAAGTAGAGTCCCTCTTACGCCAGTAGTTTCTCTGCCAGTGGTTTCCCATCCTTTTATGCCTATTGAGAAGTAGAAGATATTGGGCAGATTCTTAAGATTGCCTTCGCTTAGGTTTTCTTGTCTATTGAACAAGGATGCATATGAGTTTCTTATTACTTATGAGGATAAGCTCTATAATTTGGGCCTAGTAGAGACTCGCAGTTTGGGATTACATTACCTTTTAGTTGGACTTGGAAACACGATCTTGGTGGAGAAGTCATCTTAATTCTTGGCAAGCTGGATTCTCTACTTTGACATGGGCTCAGTTCTATGAGATCTTTTAGGAGAAGTATATGCCTTTTAGTCTTAGTGATCATTTAAGGGATCAATTCTCGAGATTGGAGTAGGTCGCCAAGATGGTTGTGGAGTATGAGGATTGATTTTATGAGTTGGCTAGGCATGCTACTTCTATTCTTTCTATTAAGTATGAAAGGGTTCATTACTTTGTTCGAGGATTGACACTTCCTATTTACATGTCCACTCAGGGTTTTATTATTATAGGTAGGTGTTTTTCTAATGTATCTGACCACATGCAGGTGATAACGGAGATACATCACAATGTACAAAGAGGCAGTAATAAGAGGCATTGATATTAGGGTAGTTTCAGTGTGAGCCATAGTAGTTCTTGATTGTGAGGTGTTAATTCTCAAGGTAGATACCCTCTATATTAGTAGTATCAACCTTAGAGTTAGCCTAGTTGTCCTATTCAGACAGTGCTCCAAATTATTAATTGAGGTTAATCTTGTTTTAGAGAACGGCCCTAGTCAGGGTAGTGCTTATTCATCGAGGGGCTCATCTTTTGGTTATTCTAGTCATGGTGGTTATTCCAAATCCGCTAGATTTTCTTGTTCTGGTTTAGCTCATGTGACATGCTATGGTTGTAGAACTTTTGGTAATTTCTAGTGGGTGTGCCATACTCATAGGGCAATTATTACCGCAACTAAGACTTTTCCCCCTACTAAATAAGTTTATCCCTCAGCAAGAGGTTGTTCTTATGGTCGTAGGGTTAGTTCTCATGGTATTTGAGAAGGTTATCAGGCAGGTAGGATAAGAGATCAGTTAGGAGCCTAGCCAGATAGTTGGCATGGTCAGTTGTATGTAGAACCCTCTAGACCCAAGGATGAGTTTTCAAATGTTATTATCACAGGTATAATTCTATTGTTCCGACAGACATCCTTTGCTTTATTTGATCTGATGTCCACTTATTCTTATGTGTCTACTTATTTTACCCCACAGTTAGAGTTATCTTGGCTTCATTATCAATAACTTTATGTGTATCTACTCTCTTAGGCTATTTTTTAGTAGTGATCGAGTGTTCAGATCATATGTTATGACTGCTAGAGATGTTGACAATTATATTGATCTTACTATATTTGACATTATAGATTTTGTTGTTATTCTGGGCATGGACTGTTGTCTCACTATTATGCGGTCATGGATTAGTTTGCCAAGATTGTTACCTTAGCCATGCCCGGCATACATCCAATCATGTGGCAAGGATTTATTATCCATGAACTAATGGAGATTATTTCTTATGTGTGCTAGGAGACATATTTCGAGGGGTTGCGAGTTTTATCTCACTTATATTCATCATGTTAGTATGGGGAATTAGTCAATTGACTCTATGCTTATAGTCCATGAGATTCCTGATGTTTTTCCTACTGACCTTCCTGGCATACCTCCTACCCATGAGATTGCATTTGTTATTAATCTTAACCTGGCACCTGACCTATTTCTATGTCACCTTACAGCATGGCTCCTGTTGAACCTAGTGATCTTAATTATCAACTTCAAAATCTCCTTTGTAAGGGTTTAATTAGATAGAGTGTATCCCCTTGAAGAGCTTATGCATTATTTATGAAGAAAAAGTATGTCTCCATGTGTATGTGCATTTATTATAGGAAGCTTAATAAGGTGACAGTGAAGAAATGCCATCCTATGCCCTATATTAATGATTTATTTTACCAGCGTAGGGTTTAGTAGTGTTTTCTAAGATCAATTTGAGCTTTGGTTACCATCAGTTGAGGATTTGGGATAAGGATATCCCAAAAATAGACTTTAGGACCTATTATGGCCATTTGAGTTCCTAGGGATGTCTTTTGAGTTGCCTAATGTCTCAGTCATATTCATGGATTTGATCAATTGAGTGTTGAGGCCTTATTTAGATTCCTTAATGACTGTGTTCATCGATGACATCCTTGTGTAGTCAAGAAGTAGATAGGATCATGCACAATATTTGAGGATTGTGCTCTAGACTTTGAGAGATCATCTGCTCTTTGCTAAGTTCTCTAAGTGTGAGTTTTGGCTTGAGTCGATGACATTCCTTGGGAATGTGGTATCTAAGGATGGGATTATGGTAGAATCAACAAAGATTGAGGTTATTCATGATTGGGAAAGGCCTACATCTTCAACAAAGGTTTGTAGCTTTATTGGCGTAGTTGATTATTATCGATGATTCATTGAGGATTTTGCCATCCTTTTTTATGCTCCGACAAGCATGAGTTGAGCTTTGGTATGATTAAGGATTTCCTTATATTGGCTCCTATTTTATCTCTTCTTGTTAAGGTTATAACGCCCACCTATACCATTTAAATTAGTAAAGGATATTCATTGTCAATAGCTCAACTTATGTTGAGGTCGAATCCATAAGGAGCAAAATTAAATATCTAGTCCTATGGGTATTAATATTTACTAACAAGATACCCGTAATGTAAGAAAAGTAAAATACATAATTTAAAATGTCGGGTTAATTTAGAATAAGGATCGATCAATGTATATTCAAATTAACAAACCAAAGGCCACAAATATGACTGAAAATTCAAGATGAGCCAGATCTTAGGATTAGGTCTACTTAAGGGAAAGTTATATGTAGGTGCACGATAATTTGATACAAATTCTAGTGATTATAGATATGGTTGGTGAAACACCATGGGTTTCTAGCCCTTATAAAATTTCCTAAATTTTTGGTCTCTTAACATGATACAATTAGGGGAAATGACTCATACACTAGGCTAGGAGTGGTATAGGTTAGTTGTATACTTACCAGTATTGGTTAGTGGGTTGGATTTGGTTTCTTGAATAGGTACGAATTGGGTGGTACGAGTCGTATCAGTGGATACGAGTTGTTTGTTTACTTTATTTAGTCATAAACTTGGTAACTTAAGTTGGATCTAAGCACGAGTGGCTCACCATGAGCCATAAGCCATGGTACGAGTCATACCATAGACTAATATGGTGGTCAGTGCTCAATCCTCTTGGGATTTTATTTTTCTAGGGGTATGAATCATGGGTACTAGTCTTATACTTCGATATATCATGGTTTAAGGTGATTCGTACCTTGGACGGTGTTGGGCCCAAGGGATATTGCCTTAGGTACGAGTAGTCGGTACCACTTATATTGGATTGTACGACTAGTATGTATAGTCGTACCCACTTGACGGGATTTCTGGGAGTTTAAGTGAGGGCAATCTAGAAATTTTCCCATTTAACCTAATAAGGACCCTAAACTTATATTCCTTTTGGGAGGTTATTTGTCATATTATTCTATTCATTAACACTTTGAAACTTCTCTTAAACACTCTACAATTCTCTCTAAGGCTTTTGGGTAAAGGAAGACTAGGGTTTCATCTTAAGGATTAATTTGGGGCATGTGTTGGTGACTTCTCTCCATCATCTTCTTGGTTTAAGGTATGTTCTCTTCCCTCATTGTTAGTTCCAACTAAAGGCATTCTTTTATACAATGTTTTCATGGTTTGATTATTGTATATTTTTGTATTTTCAAATATAATTTGGGGTTTTGGTTATAAATGCTTGGTTATGGTTTTCCCATATTTTAATTATGCTTTTATATGCTTTAATGGATGTTTTGGATAATTGGTTGCATAGGAATGGTTATTTGATAATTGGCTTTTGTTTTAGAAATTCTATGCCCCGATATGTTTGATAAAATGCCTATGAGAATGCGTTCACTATATTGTTGGATTTTAATGGAACTATTGTATGGTTTAAACTTGGTAATCGAACCCTATATGGCTAAATGATTTGGAATTATTTAAATGGAATGGTTTGGTGGTCATGGTTATTGTTAATTGAACTCCTTGTAGGGTACATGGGACTCCACCAAGCAACTTATTAATGGAAAAACTCGTGGGGTACATGGGACTCCCGCAAGAAACATAATAATGGAACACTTGTGAGGTGCATGGGACTCCCCCAAACAACTTAATAATGGAACAGTTGTGGGGTACATGGGACTTCCCTTAGCAACTTAATAAAGGAACACTTGTGGGGCACAAGGGACACCCCTAAGTTAACTTGGTAAATAAGTACAAGGGAATCCATTTACCTTAAAAAGTTTGGCTAAGGACAATACTTGCAAGTTATAGTTAGTATGAAGATACCTCCACTCATGGACTTGGTAAATAATAAATGGAATAAAGGATTGGGTGGTTTAAAATACTTTTAATTAGGCAATAATAGTGTGGTGTGATAGCTAACTGTGAAAATGGGAGTTCCATAAACAAACATTGGAAACTCATGTCTGCCGACATGTAGGGTAGAGCATGGCGACCCTTTTATGATATGATAAGGTACGCGGGATTCCTCTAAGTACATTGTACATATATATCATGGAGAGTGAGGGAACTAGGAAATCCCTTACCCTAATAGTATCTTTTGTTTTTGTGGCTACATGCATCAGGGCCCATTCGGGGTGTTACATTAGACCCATATAGCCTGTGGGAGGCTAAGGAAGGTTAAGCTTCACATACCCAAGTTAACGGTTTTAAATGGATAGTAAACCCGATTCCTTTCCCGACGTGGTTATATATATATTTATGGTTTGTATCCATATGGTTGGTTTACTTGGTTTTACTAGTTTGTAATATTTTATCCTTATTATGAGTTCATGCTAGCATTCAACCACCAACCTATCTTTGGGCAACTTTATCCCCATATAATGTAGGAACCGCAATTCTACTCTTCCTGTTTAGCTATCAGACAATCGGGATTAGCTACTAGATTTAAATGGTGAGCTTCCATCTTTCGAAAGGCTCCATTTTATGGATGTTATTTTATACTTTAGTTTAGTTATGGATATTAGTTTTGGCACTGGTTAGGGGAATGTCCCAACCGAATTTTGGTATTCTTTTGGTTAGAGGCTTTTGTGGAACTACTATAGATTGGTATGGGCAGAATCGATATTTATGTCAACCAAAGCATTGGTATTGCGGATGATACCATAGGACTAAATTTCTCACTATTCGATCCCTTTGAATTTTGGGATTATATATACTTATTATGGAACTTATATGGTTATGGTTTGGTTGGTTTGGCTATTGGTTGGGTTCGGACGGTTGGACTTGGTTTGGTCCATCTCTTGAATAGACCTATCCTAGAGTTTGTAAATTGGATAGTTACTCTATTTTGTTAGTTACTCAAAATTCAGCCAACTTAAGGTAGGCTACTGTAAGTTGGGTTGGGTAACGGGGGTGGTCTTTGATCCTGGTCGGATTTGGGATGCCCATTATGTCAAGGCCCCGGGTCAGGTCGGGTTAATTTGGTATCAGAGCTTTAGATTCATGGTAAGTTGGAAGTCCACAAAACCGTGTCTAGTAGAGTCTCTTTTAGGGGTGTGTAATATGCTACACTCATAAGAGATAAGCTATAGGACATTTAGGAATATTTCACTTTCTTCGTATTCTATTTTTAAGCTTGGAGTCTAAGTCCTTGAATTTTCCCTAATACTTGTTTGTTTGTATTTCAGATCATGCCTTGTTGATCTGAAACACAAGGAAATCCTTTTTTCCATCAAAAGATGATGTTAATGGAGTACGCCCTGCACTTAAAGTTCGCACTCGATCTCAAAGTACTACCCTTATTCAGGCCACAAGGGTTACTGCTCAGGCTGAGCGGGATATATGTGGTGTTCAATTTGATAAGGCTACAAAGGTTAGCCAGTTCATAAATATGAATCCTCCTACTTTTACTAGTGCGAAGGAAGAGGAGGATCCTCAGGGTTTCTTAGATGAATTTGAAAAGATATTTAGAGTAATCCAGGTATCTAATCTGGAAGGGGTAAATTTTACAGCTTATAAGCTCAAAGATATTGTGTACCAATGGTACGAAGAGTGGGATAGGAATAGAGGTGATGTGGAGGAGCTGGCTTTGTGGGAGACCTTTTCTAATGCCTTCTTGGGTTACTTTTTTCCTCAGGATTTGAGGGAAGCAAAGATGGAGAACTTTGTGAATCTTATGTAGAGAAAATGCATGTCAAGCAGTACTCGATAAAATTTAATCAGGAATCAAAGTATGATCCAGATTTTGTGGCTGATATAAGGGCGAGGATGACAAAGTTCACTTCTAGCTATCTCTGGATTTAATCATTCAAAATAATACGTCTTTTCTAATAAGGATATGGATATTTTGAGGTTGGATATTCACATATAATAAGTAGAGGATGATAAGAGGAAATAGGTAGAGTTTGAGAAAGGCAGAGTAAGAAGAGCAGGCCTCTGAGCAGGGTGGTGCTCAGAATTAGGGTAGTTGGGATGGCGGTAAATGGCCGAAGAAGAAGCGGGTGAGTTTGGGTTCCTTTTCTACTACTAGCTCTCCTTACCCGAAGTAGTTGGGTGATAGGCATCAGCAAGATGGTAATAATTTTCGAGCACAGGATGCCCAATCTCAGGTGAGTGAGACATAGTCGGCTTCTTTGTTTCCTCTTTAACTATTCTATGTTTGTGTTTTTCATTGCTTCTGTGATGAAGGGAGGGACAAATGTTTTAAATGTTGCTAGCCAAGCCATATGCTCAAATACTCTCTAGTTGGTAAGGGTTCTTCGGGAGCGATCAAAGCTCCGATTGCTTCATCTTCAGCTCCTACACCTAGTGGTGATGCTTCTGTATCTGCTCCTGCTTTTGGTACCAACACTGGACAAAATAGGTTGTATGCTTCTGCATCTCGGTAGGAATCTAAGGCATCACCTGATGTCGTGACCTGTACGTTACAAATCTTTTCTTGTGACATGTATTTTTTGCTTGATATATGGTCCACTCATTCCGATGTGACCGCATATGTGGTTGTATTTTTGGTTTTGATCCCCAGGTTGTTTTGAATCCTTTTTCTAGTTCTACGTCAGTAGGTAACTCAGTTATTGCTAAAATAGTCTATAGGGGGTGTGGTATCTATTGGTAGCAAGTAGACCTTGGTAGATCTGTTTGAGCTGGATATGTCAAATTTTGACGTTATTTTGGGTATTAATTGGTTACACTCTTGTTATGCATCCTTAGATTGTCTGATTCATAAGGTTTTCTTTAAGTGCCCTAGTGAACGTGTTATAGAGTGGGAGGGTGGCTCCCTAGCTCCTAAGGGGAGGTTTATTTCATATCTTAGACCTTGGATATTAATGTCAAAAGATGTCTTTATCACTTGGTCAGGGTTAAAGATTCTAACTTGGAGGGTCCTTCTTTACACTCATTTTCGATAGTAAATGAGTTTCCTGAGGTTTTTCTGGACGATCATCCTGGTGTTCTTCCAAATAAGGAAATTAATTTTTGTTTTCATTAAGTTCCAGATACTTGTCTAATATTTATTCCTCCTTATAAAATAGCTCCGGATGAGTTGAGGGAACTTAAGGATCTTTTGGATAAGGGGTTTATTCATTCTAGTGTATCCCCATGGGGTACACCGGTGTTGTTCGTGTGGAAAAGGGATGGTTCCCTTTGGATGTTCATTGACTATCGGTAGTTGAATAAAGTAACGATCAACAATAAGTTTATTTCTAAGATCGATATTCGGTCTAGCTATCATCAGCTTAAGATTAGGAAGGAGGATATCCCTAAGATGGCTTTTCGTACTCGATATGGGAAATTTGAATTCTTAGTTATGTCATTTGGCTTCACTAATGCCCCGACAACTCTATTTATGGATTTGATGAACAGGGTTTTCAGGATGTTCTTAGGTCTTTTTGTCATTTTACTCATTGATGACATCTTGGTATATTTTAAGAGTTAGGTGGATCATGCCAATCACCTTCGTGTGGTGTTACAGACCATTATGGAACATCAATTGTATGCCTAGTTCACCAAGTGTTAGTTTTGGTTTAATGCTATAATATTCTTGGATTATATTATTTCTAGTGAGGGGATCAGGGTGGATCCTAAGACTTTCTTGGGTTTGACTGGGTATTATATGCAGTTTGTGGAAATATTTCTTTGATAGCTGCTTCTTTGACTATGTTTACTTAGAAGAAAGTAACTATTTCATGGTTGGAAGCATGTGAAGGGAGTTTTGGGAAGCTTAAGGATAAGCTAACTTCAGCTCAGTTTTTGATATTGCCTGAAAGTAATGAGGGGTTTGTGGTTTATTATGATGCATCTAGGGTAGGACTTGGTTGTTTTTTTAATACAGCATGAGAAGGTGATTGTCTATGCTTCTAGGTAGTTGAACATGCATGAGAGAAATTATCCTACTCATAATTTGGAGTTGTTTGTGGTGGTTTTTTCTTTGAAAATATGTTGGCATTATTTGTATGGAGTGCACGTAGACATTTAATATAATCTTATGAGTCTGCAGTATGTGTTCACTCAGAAGGAGCTAAATCTCAGGTAGAGGAGATGGTTGGAGGTTCTCAAGGACTATGACATGAGTCTTCACTATCATCTAGCTAAGATTAATTTTGTTTTTGATGCTCTTAGCAGGTTATCCATGGGGATTTTAGCTCATATGGATACGGAGAAGTAGGAATCAGTAAAGGATATTCACCGCTTGGCTAATATTGGAGTTCATCTCTTGGATTATGGGGATGGTGGTGTGTTTGTACAGGAAGCGGTTTGATCATCTCTCGGAGTAGAGATTAAGGAGAAGCAATTGCTAGATCCTATCTTGATGAAAATCAAGAGTGATGTAGGTAGGCAAAAGGTAATGGTATTAGAGATTAGTAGCGATGGTACTTTATGTTACCAAGAGAGGTTATGTGTCCAGACATTGATGGGTTACGATGATAGATCTTGGCTGAGGAGCATGAATCATGCTATGTTGTTCATGCCAGTTCAATTAAGATGTATCATGATCTCAAAGAGATATATTGGTGGAATAGTATAGAAAGGGAGGTGATTTTGTAGCCAAATGCATAGTGTGTCAACAAGTTAAGGTTGAGCACATGAGACCTAGGGAGTAGTATTAAGAAATTGATTTTCCCAAGTAGAAATGGGAGGTGATCAACATGGATTTCCTTACCGATCTTCTCTTTTTCACCCCCACTTTCTCCTTCAAATTCCCTTAAATGATCCCTGATATTTTTACCACTCCTAGTGACTATTTCTAAATCTTTAGCATCATTTTTGGGTTCACAATAGTGTCACTAGGAAGGACCCCCTTTGGTCTATGATAACGCTCAACTAACATATCAACTTAAGTTGGTCATCGTTAGTATAATGACCCAACTTTGATTCAGGGTCGAATCCCTGAGGAATAATGTGAGTGGCGATTAAACAAGTTCAGAATTAAAGTTACATGTTAATTTCGAACCTAAGGTACAAGTACTTATGGAGGGTTTTAAACGTTTCACGGATATAACTAGTGATTGGTTACTAAATACTAACTTGGGGTCACAAATACTATAGAGTGTAATCAATTAGAAACAAACCTTGGGGTTATGTTTTACTAAGTGCAACTAGTATGTGGTAACTTGACAAGCAAGTTAAAATCTTATTTAAAGCATGTATAGGTAGGTTCAGTTAGATATTTCGATTCTAGTCTTTTGACAAGGTACCAAACTAGCACCCACCGATTCTTTTGAATACCAAGTTGATATGGTCAACTACTTGCAACCAAACCTCAATTTGGCATCCCTATTTCTAGGATGATGCCCAAGATATAGCAATTCCACAATTTATCTTTATTTCTAAGACAACAAAAAGGAATAACCATTATCTATTCTATTATTCACAAATGCTCGCGTCGCCTACATTCCCCTTTCAAGGATAATGTAGGATCTCGATTACCCACATACCTATTTCTAGGATGATGTGGGGATCTATAATACCAATACTTTTCCTAGCTTAAAAAATTTTCCCAAGAATGTTAGAATCTTTCTTTGAAGCTACCAAATTCGCCCAAATCCGACACCCGGGCGAAGAGTTAAATCCGTTTTAGTGATATAGTGTATCACTGATCCTTTAGCGCATTGCGCAGATAGCTTAAATGGCAATTGTCAATTTTCAGTGTTGCTCCGCGGTAGTGGCGCGTCGCGCCAATCTTCCAGGTCATAGAAAAGGTGACAACGCGATAGCTCCGCATCGCGCCACCATGTAATTTCCCATTTGTCACTTTCCAGTGACTTATCGCGATAGTGGCGTGTCGCGCCAAGGATGAAAATCGAGAAATTTTCTCAGAAATTATATATGTGTCCTAGGGTTAAAAGGGTCAATTTCCTACCCTATATAAGCCTTATAACACGAGATTTGGCCATAATTCAGCAACTTATACTCAATTACTCTCAAAAACTCTCAAGAACAAGCACCTAGGGTTTTATAGAAGGTTCAATTCCAAGAGAATTCACCATCAAATTTCAAGAATCTCTCCATCAATCTTCGTACAATCACAAGCTAAGGTATGCATAGTGTTCATTCATGGACTCTTTTCGTCCATGAAGCGTAAGAATCTATTTTCTATGTTTAAGTATATGAATTTCTTTATGAATTTCATGTTGGGTTTATTTTGTTTATGTTGAGAATGATCAATTGAATCCAAATCCATGCTGCGTGATCAATTTTATGTGGAATTGATTTTTATAGATGTATATTCATGTGAACCTATGAATAAACCCTAGAATGATGAAATTAGAGATGAATCATGGTGATTAATTATTGTATAATGTTGTCTACATGTGCTATGCCTACCATGTGTTTGATTAAATTCCTAGATGAAGGAACAATGCCCAACTAGTATGATATCATGGAATCCCCATGTATGTACAAGCTTATGCATATCACAAGATATGCTTCTCATGTGGTTGCAGACAGTAGGGCCAAGATGAGTAAGTTTGTGTTAGGGGCAAATGATAACGTAGTTAATGAGTATAGATCCACCATGCTGAATAGTCACATGACTTTAGCCAGACTTATGACCCATGCTCAACAGATAAAAGATCAAAAGATTAAGATAAAGGAAAATCGGAATAAAAAGGCAAGGACTGGTAGTTTCAACTTTGTTTAGCCTAAGTCAAGAGTTGGTATCCATACTCTATATAGTCATAAGCTTTCATTAACAGCTCTATCTTTAACTAGAGCACCAGTACCTAAGTTCGGGAATGACTGTCGTGATGGGACGCCAGGCTTCGAGGCCCAGGGTAGTGAGAACAGGAGTCTTACCTATCCGCTTTGGAAAAAGTGTAGTAAGAATTACCTAGGTGTATGTAGGAAAGGCAGTGAGGTATGTTATGGATATGGTAAGTTAGGCCACAGGCTGCGGGAATGTAAAGTAAGGGCTCAGAAGGGAAAAGATTTATGCCAGCAGGGCGTCACTTCCAGTACCACTAGTGGTCAGTGTCAGAATAGGTTTTACGCTCTTCAGACTCGCCTTGATCAAGGAAATTCCCTCGTCATAGACTCAGGTACGTTATAGGTCCTTCATACTCATGATATGAATTGTTGACCTCTTTCTCTCATTTTAGCTTGATATTTTCAGCATGAGTTATTCAGTCATGAATCAGTCCGTGGATGCCCTGTGCATCACCCCAGTATCTTAGTATGGTGTGCGTTCTTAGAGGGAGATAGTGTCCTAAGGGGGAGATACCCCATTATTCCCCAATGCTCTCATGTATTAAATTAAGTTTGACTTTGCATAAGGAATCTAGTTTAGAATAGAGCTTAATCATAAGTTGACCCCCAAAGTCCCAACCTCAGCTATGGGCCAAGTATTCGGAGGCTTAGTTTAGTTCATGAAATTCAGTTTATGTATCATGTTTTAGCCTCAGTCATGTTCTCAGGTTCTAGTTCACGTATACTTCAGCATAATCATGGGGTCATCAGTGCTTATAAGTCACGTAATAGTTTTCTTAAACTTACTCAGTTTTGTTCAAATTACCATTACAAACTTGGTGATCAGTTCATGCTCAGATCCTTATTACAAACTTAGTACTAAGTACCCTTGCATATTTAGTCAAGCATTCATATATCAGTTTAGTCATGTAATTATGCATCAGATATGCATTCTCAGTGCGGGAAATTCAGTTCAACAGAATATTCATTCATGTATTCATGAGTCAATTCTCAATCATGCATCAGGTATGCATGAATTCAACTTATTAGTCATGCATCAGAAATGCATGTTCAGTATGTTATATTTAGATTCTCAGTCATTCCAGTCATGAGATCATGTTTTAGTTATTCATGTTCAGTATGTACATCATTTTATGTTCTCCCCCTCACTCTCAGTCTCATTCGAGGACGAACATTCTCAAGGGGGAGATATTGTAATACCCTTACTTTTCCTAGCTTGAAACTTTTTCCCAAGAATGTTAGAAGATTTTTTTTAAAGATGAATCCACTTTTGTACATGTGGTATTTTTATTATTTTCACTTTTTGTCATGTGGGAAATTCAATAAGCTTTCTTTCAATACCAAATTCTCCCAAATCCGATACTCGGGCAAAGAGTTAGAGCCTTTTTAGTGATACAGTGTATCACTTGAGCCTTCAGCACATCGTGGAGATAGCTCAAATGGAAATTATCAATTTCAAGTATTTCTCCACGATAGTGGGGTGTCGTGCCAAACTTTTAAGTCATATACAAGGTGGAAATGCGATATTTCCGCATCTCGCCACCGTGTAATTTCCCATTTGTCACTTTCCAGTGACTTAGCACGATAGTGGCGCATCACGCCAAGGATGAAAATCAGAAAATTTTCTCAGAAATTAAATATGTGTCCTAGGGTTAAAAAGGTCAATTTTCCACCCTATATAAGCCTTATAACACGAGATTTGGCCATAATTCAGCAACTTATAGTGAATTACTCTCAAGAACTCTCAAAAACAAGCCCTAAGGTTTTAATAGAAGGTTTAATTCCAAGGGAATTCACCATCAAATTTCAAGAATCTCTCTGTCAATCTTCGTAGAATAACAAGATAAGATATGCATAATGTTCATTCATGGACTCCTTTCATCCATGAAGCCCAAGAATCTCTTTTATAAGTTTAAGTCTATGTATTTATTTATGAATTTCATATTGGGTTTGTTTTGATATGTTGAGAATGATCAATTAAATTCAAATTCATGTTGGGTGATCAATTTTCTGTGAAATTGATTTGTATAGATTTATATTCGTGTGAACCTCTAAATAAACCCAAGGATAATGAAATTAGAGATAAATCATGATGATTAATTTTTTTATAATGTTGTCTACATGTGCTATGCCTACCATGAGTTTGATTAAATTCCTAGATGAAGGAACATTGCCCAACTAGTATGATATCATGCAATCCACATTTATGTACAAGCTTATGCATATCACATATTTGGTGAAGTGCTTCAATATATGAATTATGAATTGTGTTGTTGGTCATGTGTTTAAGTAAGCCATTCTATGTCAGTTTCTTCTCATCGAGCCCTGGAAGTTCTTGTACCCAAACATTTAGTTGTGTGCCTAAAGCCATGTCATGTTTTCACGATCTCCTCAATCAAGCTATGATCCATAGAACTCAGTAAGTCATGTGACTCAGGAAATCTCAGAAGTTCAGTAATCTCAGTGATCTTAGTACTCAGTAATCTTAGTAACCTCAGTATTCCCAGTCCATCTCAGTAACTTCAGTATTCTCAGTTAGTCGTTAGAACTCAGTACATTCCATCAGTCAACGAAACTTAGTAAATTTACTTTAGCTCCGGTAAACAATACCACTAGTATCAGTTCAGTTCAGTTAATCAGTTCAGCTCAATTAATCAGTTCAGTGTCTTTCAGATAGGAGTAGAATTTAGCATCAAGCGAGTCTAGGGATGGGGACTAACCCGCTAGATAGGATTGAGATCCCTAGAAGAAATCCCTAAGTTCCAGAACTACGTAGCCAGCATAGGTACAAGATGTCACCTGATAGATAGGACTGACATACTCAGGGATCACCCGTTAGCATATTTAAATGTATAGGACTGATCCCCGAGGTCACCCACTAGAGTAGGACTGACTCCACAGCAGTTGTCTTTACCAGTGGTGCGTTACTAACACCCTTCCAGCTGGGGTTATAGGTTAGACCCCAGTTAGCTTAGTATGGGGCATGTCGATTAGATGAATACATCTCATAGTTTATGTTACAAAAACAGGACTATCATATACAGTCAATTCAGCTCAGTAGTATAGATTTAGGACTGTCAGATACAGTCAGTCTTTATCATTATAAATAGACTCAAGGACCACCCATTAACAGGACTAATCTCAATTATGGTCAATCAGTAACAGTATCATCAGATTTAGAGATCACCCACCAGATAGGACTGATCTCAGATTCAGTTACTCAGATACAGTATGGAACTTAGCTAGTTTCATCAGATTAAAGACTGTCAGATATAGTCACTCATGTTATTAGTTATATCAGTTATCAAAACTCATGTTATCAATATTCATCTTTAGGATTGTTAGACATAATCAACCAAACCAGTTTTTCAAAATCAGAACAGTCAAAAATAGTTATTCATGTATCAGTAACATTGTATCAGTCCCTCAAATATCAGTAATTTCATCTTATTAGTAAACTCAGTAGTCAGAACTTAGCATTCAGTCCTATCACGATGTCAGTTACAGTTACATACGCATGCATGTATTCTCACATTCATGTTAGTCAATCAGTTAGTATTATTATGCATATGAACCTATTGCATTCAGCCTACCTTACTTGCATACTAATACATTCAAAGTATTGACCCATTTGCGCTATAGTGACTTATACCATAGGTTTAGAAGCACGATCTCTAGAGCATCAGTAACATCCCATTTCAGCAATCAGAATCAGATGTGAGTCCTCATCTTTCGAGGTAATTATGATTACATTACTATTTAGGTTTTCAGTTTATTTCAGTAGATGGAGTTAGTTGGGGACATGTCCCATCAACTCCTTATTCAGTTCAGTTTAGAGGCTTTCATACTATAGCATTTTAGACAGTTATTTCAGATTTACTTTGGTATTGTTATACCGTTTTCAAACATTGTTTCATCAGATGTTTATACATTTTGAACCTTATGGTCTTTCAATACATGTCTCTATATTTATATAGTATATTATGCGATGATTAGGTACAAATATCAGTCATTGGTTATCTTATGGTCCTTTGGGGTCATGGGTACCAGATTCGAGGCGTTACAAGATCTAGGAGATTTGAGGTTTTCACAAACAAATTCAATTTTACAATCAAGAATTTGTAAACCCAATAACATGAACTAATAATTTGAAGCTAACAATCACAACCAACACACTCTTTCACCCCCATTCAAACAAAACCCTAAGAGGAAGAACTAGCTAAACATAAGATTGATAAGCAAAGATATATAGCCACAATCTTTATCAATTTGATTTAATGAAAGATAAAATGAATGCAATTTGAAAGCTTTAGGCTTCAACAAATCATCGGCAATAGCTAATCCTTCACTTAGAAACCACTCTAATGTATTGTTCACCCCAAAATAAGTACTGTAATTATTCTCTCAAAATTGGAAATAAAAATAAGGATGATAGTCCAAAAAATTAGGGATATGGTTTATGAGATAGGGTTTAAACTTCTTAAGGGAATTGAGGATGAATGTGTGAATTTACATATCTTTCCCTATGTTGTATTCCCTCTACGCGGTGATCGCAGGAGATTTTTCACAATTGTAGATACCGTAACCATGGTAAGGACACCATGATTGAAACTTTTTTACTTGATATACTGACTGCGATCATGGTAACTCTGTCTCATTTGTACTCAAAGTCTTCAAGTTGAACTTCTTTTCTCTCTTTTGATCCTTTTTAGCTCAAGTATACATATTTCCATCTCATGACCTGTATGCCTACAAAATATGGAAATTAGTGTATTTAATTAGAACTTTGTATCACTTATACATTCAAATCATGGAAATCTGTACGAATATTTAGTGCAAATGAGTGGTAAGTTCACCACTTATCAATACCCCCAACTTAAAGCTTTGCTTGTACTCAAGCAACACTACTTCTTACCATGAGACAATGCACATGTATGCCCAAATTCTTTTCTCCAAAGATCACAATGACTTCAACTTGAGTACTACCACAAATAGCTCTTCAAGCATGGGCAAACAATTTTATCGACACCCCTCCACATAAAGTGCAATTTTTAAATATGCAAAAGACTCCAAAGAGAAACAATGCAACAACCACTAACACTCTAAAAATGAATCACATTTGACCTCAACTACACTATACTCTATTTTTCCTCATGTTTCGGGAGATGACAAAATCACCCACCTCAACTTCTTCACATGCCTCTTCATAAGAAAAAAAATTCTACACTTCAAGTTACCAAATACGCAAAAAGCAATTTAAGTGCAAAACTCTCTCTCCCTCTCTCAAGAACTCTCAATGCTATCAAGTACCATGTCATAATCTTGGCCCTATTTTCAATCGCCACTATAATGAAAATACTTGGTTAGAAATCATGAAGGGCTTATTGAGCTTGTAACGTAGGTTTGGGGTAGGGTAGGATATTATTTAGGAACAACATGGGTATACCCTCCTTAAACATATACATCACACTAATTTATCAAACTTTTGATCATCGGCCAATTCTTTTTGTTTTCACTTTTGTACACATGTGCCAACTTTTATTTCCTTTGTCCACTAATTTTCTTTTTATTTTATTTTCTTGCACCCTTTGTGATTCTCTTTACTTTGTTGGATACTTTATTTTTCTTATTCAATTGTTATCAATGCTTAATCCCATAGGCACTCACTTATAACTTCGTGGCCCATAGTTAACTATTCCAATCAACACCACCCCCAACTTAGGTTTTTAGCCTCAAGTTGCAATTTTAAGTTCAAGGAGGTTAGGGTTCAAAAGAATGAGAAAAATTGAAAGGCTCACGGCTTGCAATGTGTTTACCAAAGAAAAGAATCCAAAGGTTCAAAGTGGGTGACTAAGGATAACATCTATAAAAGGGTAGGCTTTTTACGCTAAAGTGGACTTCCAATGTTACAAAGATGACCTAAGATCATGTCACCAACCAAGTACAATAAAAATTATCTTTGAGAGACTAATGGGAAAATTTCTAGATGGTACAAGTACACATGTGATTTAGACAAATGAGCTCACTAGACATGGCCTGTAAATTTGCCAATGAGGCTCAATTTCCCATCCAGTTAGAGGTAAAAATGGAGTATCTACCAATTTTCATAAGCTAAAATATTTGGAGTCATAAAAAGAGAAAAAAAATTGTTACAATGTCTCTCATGTCCATGCCCTTGATTTGTGAAGAATTTTGGATGGAGAGGGGGTTTGCATTGCATTTGCACCACGTACAATTTTCTAACTATAGCACTAACCCAACTCTTTATCTCACATTTTGGCTTTCCTAGGGGAAAACATTATAGATTATCAGACTTTGCCATAGGTATAAGTGTGAACCATGGGTACTCAGATTTCCCTTGCATTTATGACCTCGATGCTATAGGTACTCAGACTTTCCCTGCATCCATGGCTCAAAACCCAATGATGACACTTTTCCCTTAAGATTTTCATCACTCAATCTATCATATCAAAAAGCACATCCAATATCACGCCAACCAAAATAAAGATAAAGTAAAATGGAAAATCTAAAAACAAACCAAATAACTAATCTATGATATGTAGGAACCACCAGAGTGACCAAATGTTTCAGAAAAATAAAAATCATCCAAAACATCATAACAAACAATATCAAGACCTCCAGAACTAACTAACTAATGTAAATATACAGACAGGCACCCCTTAACTAAAGATTTAGCAGTGTCCTTACTCCATAAACAATATAACACAATAAAGAGATAAAGGTGCTCCTTGAAACTACATCAAGAGCTGCTCCCCCTTACAAACTTTACATCATCACCACCAGCATCGGCATCATACCACTCAATAGGTGTCTCATCATTACTCTCTATCCTTGAATAAGGTAATTTGTCATGGGGTTTGAGAACCTTCCAAAGGCCTTTTACCCCTTCCATATTTTACTGAAGAACTTGTCTCTCTTCTTCTCTCTTTTCTTTATCTTCTTATGAGATTCCTGAAGAATTTTATGAGACTTCGCCAGTGCTGAGTATGCCCACTCAAACCTAGAAATAGTGGCTCCTAGTGTCTGCTACTCCTCTTGATATCTCTTATAATCTAAATGGGACATATAAGATTGATACCTGGTGGAAGGATCTCTCGGCCCTTGAGTCAATCCTGATACCAGCTCCTTGATGACATTGATATCTACACAAATATACTCTAGAGGCCTTCCAGTGGATGGTTTGCATGATTCTGACTCCTCAACTGTCGACCTTCCCATGTCAATCTTTCTCTTTTTTCTATGACAAAATACATCCTCAACCTAAATTTTGAGTGAAAATATATGTGGGTTTGGTTTCACCTAGGTATCTGTTGGATACTTCTTTACTTTTGCCCTTCTGCACAACACAATAATAAGAGAAGGAAAGAGAAGAATTGTACCACCGTAACTTTTGAAATACCTCTATTCTGAAATCACAATCTTGCCCACGTTCAGAACAATGCCAAATAAGATATAGGACACTATCTGAGCTTGCATATTTTTGACAGAATTCATATGTGTGCATGGCAAAACTTAGTTGCAGATGATATTCAACCAAATATTAGCCTCTTCTGTGAAATCATTAAGGGTGATCCCTCTCTTGGTAGCATCCTAGGGAACCTCATTGCCAGAGCACAGTGTGCTTGCCATCCAGGTCCATGGATCATACCCCTTAGCTTGGAACTCAGTTATATCTGCATCTGGGAGCACATAGAAGTCATTGATCTGCTCTTCTCTAAAGTTTACCTCCTTTCCCTAATTCTTATTACTTAGTTTGAGAGGGAGACTATGATAAGATTTTCATAGAAATCTCATACCTAGTGCTCATTTGCAATCCAAAAGTCCGAGGAAAAACATACCCACTCGGTAGCAGCAAGTTTATTGAAAAATTCTGTTAATTTCTATGGCATATTGTTTATGAAAATACCCCTCTCTAGGAGTAGCATTGTACTTTGGAAGTCACTGTAGTAGAGGTTATGACATTTTGGATCCATGAAGTGGATATGGTCATACTCCTTTATTTAGTGGTTGAGTACCTGTGAGCAACACAACACTGACCATCATTAGAATTTCTACATAAAAACCATGCTAGGTTTATCAAATAAACTCCTGGGACAGTGTCATAGTAGGTTTGGGGGTGAGAAATGGGCATGCAGGATTTTTGGTGTATGCTGGAAATTGCTCTCAGATGTGGCGATCATGGACCCTTAACTACAATTGTGGTACCATAATTGCAGCTATGATGATCGCAATTGTGGTATCTGAGGACAATTTTGCACCAATTTACAATAGTGCCAAATACAGACTTTCAACCCAAAATTATGTTCCAACTAATCATATAATTTCCATGCTCATTAAACTTAAACCCTAAGTGCCTGATTATGCTCTTTAAATGTGAAGAATTTTGCAAGGAGTTCGTCATAGCATATAACTAAACATGTGGTGTACAAACTAATTGTATCCTATTTGGGCCAAATTCTAAGTACTCAAGATTTCCTCATCGGTGTGTACACCAACTACAATAGCTAACCAGATAAAATAACCACATACAGGCATAGATTTAGCATTAGAGACACTATTTCAGGCCAACTCATAATACACAAGTTTGCAGCCCAAAAAAACATAAAAATGAGGGAGTTGGAACCACTTATCGAATTACAAGATGTAAATAAGGTGAAATGCATAACTTGGACAATCAACACACGATTAAATTTTAGTGTAATTTAAGAGAATTTGAAAAAGGGTGTGGGGGAGAAATGGTAGTTGAGTGAACTTTTAAACTACATTAGCAGCAATTTAGTTCGATTTCTATGATCGCAAACACTCGGCTACCATAATTACGGTGACATGATCCATGATTGTGATACCTGAGACCAATTTTTAGGTCCTCTACACTCCTCTGCTCAGTCTAAAATGCAATAATTTCACACTTTCTTTTTTTCAATTTCAATCAACATTCCTCATAGCACTACAATTTCATGGATTATGCATAAACCCAAATTTAAATGCGGGGTTATCATGTGCCCTTTTGCCTTTTGGAATGTCAAACTCCAAAATGTAGGGATGGTGTTCCTTATTCCCAAAATCCCTCATTTGCTTGGGTAGGTGGATTCTCATCACACCCACTAGGCAAAATTTTGAAAAATAGTTCAACTAAGATCTATCCCTTAATTCCAAAGTTGCATCCCTATGAGCATCCTTAACCCAAATTGGGCCAGATTCTTCATAAGATATTAGTTTGGGTTCTTCTTTTGACTGTAGCACCATTTCCTCAATTTTGGCATCTTCAACTACGTTACGTTCGCCTGGTTGGGAAACTACTGAAGACTCTTCGTCACCAAGCTCATTATTTGTCACATAGCTTGGTATTTCTTCTTGATCATCCTCATATTGTAAAGTGGGAAAGGTAATTATATTTCAAGGGTAATTTTCCTTCCCCATTTTCTCTATCTTGATAATCTCCTTTTCAAATGCCTTATTGGATTGATGCATATGCTGCACATCCTCTTCTATTGAAGCTACCCGACCTAAAAGAGTTTGAAGAATTGCTTCAACACCATTGTATCCGGCATGTTGTTCTTCCTTTTCCACATCATGCAACCTATCAAACTCATTAGAACAACTAGAATTTTTGTTAGCATAACTAGGGAAGGGAACATTTGGACAATCACTCCAATGTCCATCACGATCACCACGTAAAGAATAATCATACTCCCAATAGATTTGAGATGGTGTCTCCATCTCTCTCTATGGAGCATGCCTATAATCTTACCAAAAGTAAAGTCTGTCACAATATGGACAAGGATCATCAAGATAGGATATCCAACTACCAAAATCATATCTGTCCTGAGATGCCATAGTGACAAGTAAACAAAAATAAAAATCTACCTAACACATGAAAGAAAAGAAAATCACACACAAATGTTGACAAAAATGAATCCAAGCAAGTAGGCTAAAATTTCAAACTCAATACGCAAATTTTTTCCTTGACAACAGCGTCATTTTTTATAATGATCAACTTACACATAATTTAAGTGCAAGGCGGTCGTTGTCAATATAATTACCCAATTATGATTCTGGGTTGAATCCATAAGGAACAATGTAAGTGGTGATAAAACAAGTTTGAAATTAAAGTTACTTGTTAAGTTCAAACCTAAGGTACAAGTATATATTGTGGTTTTAAACGTATCACAGATATAACAAGTGATTGGTTTTTAAATACTAACTTGGGGAAACAAATACTATAAAGCATAATCAATTAGAAATGGACCTTGAGGTATGTTTTACTAAGGGAAACTAGTATGTGGTAACTTGACAAGCAACTTCAAATCTTAGTTAAAGCATGTGTGGGTAGGTTAGATTTAGGATTTTGATACTAGCCTTTTGACAAAGTATCAGACTACCACTCACGGATTCTTTTGAATACTAAGTGCGTGTGGTCAACTATTTGCAACCAAACCTAAATCTTACATCCCTATTTCTAAGATGATGCCCAAGATATAGCAATTCCATAATTTATTCTTATTTCTAAGACAACAAAAAGAGAATAACTATTATCTATTCTATTGTTCATAAATGCCCATGTCACCTACATTCCCCTTTCAAGGATAATGCTAGATCTAGATTACCCACATCTCTATTTCTTGGATGATATGAGGATCTAGGAGATTTGAGGTTTTCACTAACAAATTCCATTTTTCAATCAAGAATTTGTAAAATCCAACAATATGAACTAGTAATTTGAAGCTAACAATCACAACCAACACACTCTTTCATCTCATTCAAACATAATCTAAAGAGGAATAACTAGCTACACATAAGATTCATAAGCAAAGATATACCCACAATCTCCATCAATTTCATTTATTGAAAGATTAAAAGAATGCAAATTGCAAGCTTTAAGGTGTAACAAATCTTTAATTGCAATAGCTAATCCTTCACTTGGAAGTCACTCTAATGTATTATTCACCCCAAAATTAGTACAAGAATTATTCTCTCAAAATTGGAAACTAAAACATGGATAATAGTCTAAAAATGGGGATCTGACTGATGAGATAGGGTTTGAACTTCTTAAGGGAATTGGGGATGAATGTGAGAATTTACAAATCTGCACCTTGGGTTGTATTCCCACTAGAACGCGATCACGGGAGCATGTCCGCTATCACAGCTGCAATGATAGTAGCTTTTTGACCTGATTGACTGACCGCGATCACGATAATTGAGATTTGTTTCTGCTCTAGGTCTTCCAGCTGAACTTTTTTTCTCTCTTTTGATCCTTTTTAACTCAAGTTTACATCTTTCCATCTCATGACCTATATGCCTGCAAAATATTAAAATTAGTGCATTTAATTACAACTTTGTCTCACTTCTACATTTAAATCATGGTAATGTGCATGAATATTTAGTGTAAATGGGTGATAAGTTTACCACTCATCCGTCTAGCATTTAGTTGAGAGGAGATTTGACCTATTTCCATTTCCAATTGCTTAGTAAAAACAGATTGGGACATAACTATTTGGTTGATTTGAAGAAAATTGCCTTTTAATTCATAGACCATTTTGTCCATTCCCTCCACTTTCATCAAAATTCTCGCCAAGATATCTTTGGTTTTGTATTTGTTGAGGACGATGGGGTTTTGTTATTTGATCTTTACCCAGTTGTGAGGGGTCACATAATGACCATACTCTTAGTATTTATCCCTCATATCACAATCATGATAATGACCTATCAGACCTTGATTCCCACCTAGCCTTTGATATGTGGAGCGGGATCCCCTCTAATAGTTAGCCAAATACAGAATTTCCTTATCAAGCCTATTGGCTTCTTCATCATCATAGCCTTGGATGTCATGACATTCACTACTTTTATGGGTGCACCAATCTCATGTTTCATTAAAACCTTGAATTATGTCATCATTTTATCCATGTTTTCTTCTCTCTTTTCATCTCTCTTTCTTTGCTCTTTTTCAATAAAAGAGGTAGTAAGGGATCCTTTTGGTACCTCGGCTTCACGGGTGTGCCAAACCAAGTTTCTCTTGCTAACATCCTCAAGAAACTTTTTAGCCGATAAGTTAACTACAAAAGAGAACCCCCCCCTCCCATCTGTGTTATCTACCATAGTTTTTTCTTACGTGCATCAAGAGCCTAAAAGAAGATTTGGAGAAGCATCTTCCCTGGGTCCTCGTGGTTCGAACGCTGCATGAGTTTTTTGTTGAATTTTTCCCACACCTCATACAAGGGTTCACCATTCAATTGTCGAGAGTTAATTATTTCATCACGCAATTATAGAATATTGGATAGTGGGAAATACTTATTAAGGAAGGCCACCGTAAGTTCATACCATACAGTAATTGATTCTATTGGAAGAGAGCAAAGCCATAATACCGTTTCATCCATCTCTTAAGTTCAACTAATGAAGTAATTGATCTAGCTGGAAGAGAGAAAAGACACAATACCACCTAATATTTTAAAGAAGATGGAAGAGACACTACTAGATGGACTCTTAGGTTATGTGTGCAATTTCAAAAAACGCACACACCTCTATAAAATTCTTTAAATGCAATTTTTAATCCACATAATCTTTCCTACAAAAATTTCCTTTATTTGTAGCATATGCAACATGGCACTTGTGATGTGAAAGTCTCTGTTCCCATGAGTAGGCATGATACAGATGGTACTTGAACTCCCAATGTTATGGAGTTGCTCCTTGTCATCAAGAGAGCCATAAAACCACAAAACATGACTTGTATTGTCACTCATGGTTCTATGTATACTATGGAGATCACCTAAAGGAAAACTAAAACAACAACTAAAATAAATACACACCATTATATCCATACCCTAAGAAAAATCAACACCATATAAGTTAAAGCTAAATTTTACTCCCGGATAGTGGTGGCATTTTGATCACGTTCACCTATACCATTTAAATGGGTATAAGACGATCGTTTTCAATAACTTAACTTATTTTTAGGTCAAATCCATGACGATCAAAGTTAGATTTCTAGTCCTATGGGTGTTAATAGTTATTATCAAGATACTGGTAATGTAAGCAGAGTAAAATACATGATATAAAATAAGGTATTGATTTGGAATAAGGATTGATCAATGTATATTAGAATTAAGAAATGAAAGGCCACAAATATGATTGTAAATACAAGGTGAGAACGATCTTGGGATTATGTCTACCTAAGGGTAAGTTATGCATGATTGCATGATGATTTGTGAAAATTCTAGTTATTAATGATACGGTAGGATAGATTGAAGGTCCTTCAGGTTAGTTTGTCAACATAACTTCAAGAATATCACCCATTAAATGTTTCGAGTACCTAACAAGTATGTCAATTAAAATCACCTAATACCTCAATTGGGCATCCCTATTTCTAGAAAGATACCAAAGACATAGCCAACTCTCTACTCGTTCTTATTTCTAAGATAGTAAAAAGGTAGAAAACAACACCTATTATTATCCACTATTGCTTTGTCAGGTGTATGCCTCTTTCAAGTATGATATGGGTTCCAAAAGTTCACCTAAATCCCTCTTTCAAGGATGATGTGAGCTTTAAAGATCTTGGGGTTTTCACCCATAAATCGATCTTGGGTATTTGTGGTTTTTACACATAAACCCTAACTAATTCAAACAAACAATAGTGAAACACATCATCAAAAAACTAGAATCTACAAAAATACATTACAATTCACACATAATTGTACCTTAGTGCTTGTTTGGATCATGGTTTGCCATGGATTCAAAATCTACAGTAATGTATCGTATGGTATTGTACTGTACCATATAGTATAATACAATATTTTGATGGATTGTATCATTCACTATTGTTTAACAATAGTTTTATTGTTTGGTTTGATGCTATGGTAGTGTATCGTAAATGGTAAGTTTACTAAAATACCCTTAATTATTATAAATGTTAAATTTATTAATAATTATTAATAAATATTTTTCTTATTGATAATTTGTGATAAATTATGCCATTAAATATATAAAGTTGTTACAATTCATGTAAACTCTACCAAAATCAATAAAAGAGTTGATCAAACTAAATTTTATTGGATTTATTTATCATAGTAACAAATTTCATTTTCTTTTAATATTTTGAGATGTGACCATCAACGGTAAGTACAAAATATGTATGCATATTTTATGTATGCTACGGTGTTTTTGATTTGAAGTCCTAAAAAAATTTAAGAAAACAAATTATTTCGTACTTATTTTCTTGTGCTCATTACACAAATAAAAAATATTTTTTAAAATCATTTGTATATATTTAAACCAAAAACAATGAGAATGAATAGAATAAGAGGGAGGGATAAGAAAAAATCATGACTTAATTTTTAAAAAATATTTTGAGGGTGGGGTAGGAAAAAATTATGAATAATTTTATAAAAAATATTTTCGGGTTGGGGGTAGTGGAGTTGGAGAGGGAGAGAGGTGGCATACTGAGTGGGTAAGGAAAAAAATTTAAAATTCTTTTAAAAATACATTAAAAAAATTATGAGGGAGAGAAGGAGGGCTGATAGGGAGCATGGATGTAGTAAGAAATTTTTTTCAAAAGTTTTTCAAAAAATAAATTTAAAATATAAAAAAATGGTGCTTGTAGGTAGTGGATTAGGGTTTGGGGTAGGTGAGGTTGGGGTAAGAAAAAATTTTAAATTTTTTTTAAATAATAAATTTTTAAAAAAATGGGTTGAGGGTAATGGGGTGGGGGTAGGCAGTAGGATAAGAATAAATTTTAAAATTTTCAAAAAATATAAATTTTTGGGGTTGGGGGGTGGACGGGAGTCTGGCGTTGGAAATGTGGGGTGGGATCGGGGTAGCAGATGAAATTAAATAATATAGGGTAAAGGATAAATAATATTTTATAATATTAAGTAAGGGTATATTTGGAAAAAAAAGTAAGGAAACCATAGGATACCACCAAATCGGTGGTTACATAAAATGAGGATTTTCATGGTTACCAAAACATGAAATTAAACCACACCATACCATACATTTTAAGAAACAATCCAAACAAACATGGTTCTCCTAATAACCATACCATACCATACAATGAAAAACCACCATCCAAATAGTGTGTTAGTTCAACATAATCCCAAGGCAAGAAAGTTTATCTACTCATGGAGTTAAGGAGAAGAAATATACCAAAAGGTTCTTTCAAAGAATCCATGGCAATGGAAAATTTAAAGATTCTTCAATTTAATTTCAATTTCACCAACTCGGACTTAGAAAATTCAAATATGAAAGTTTACTCCATTAGTAGGGTTACAAATTCTCCAAAATTTAATTGTTCAAAGTGTAAGATACCAAATGGGAAAGGGTTTTAGCATTATAAAGGATTTGGTGTCGGCTGGGAAAAATAAAAGAATTTCCCCTGGGCATTAACCTGCCTAGCTGCGAACTAGTTACTGCGTTCGAATTCATATCTTCGCTGTCATAAAAAATGACCAATCTTAACTAGCAGCGATCCCACTCCTCAGATTGCGATCTCGGTAAATAAGCCTTAATAATGCAAGGTCTTCAGCTGAGCACTTTTCTTCTCCTTTTGATTATTTTTATCTCAAATCCACATCTTTATTTCTTATCACATGTATATTTGCAAAATATCAAAATTAGCACAATTAACTAACAAGATTTTCTCATTCATACCTTTAAATCATAGTAGTGTGTATGAATTTTTTATGTAAATGAGTGGTAAATACACCACTCATCATGAGGAAGGGGGATTCACCGTGTATTGTAATGATTCCTTTGTTGGTTTGGATTTTGTGTTGATGCAGTAGGGTTGTGTTATTGCTTACTCTTCAAGGCAGCTTAAGGTGTATGACCGTAACTATCTCACTCATGATTTGGAGTTGGTTGCAGTAGTTTTCGTGCTTAACATATGGAGGCATTATCTTTATCGGGTGCATTATGAGATTTTCAAAGATCATCGCAGTCTTCAACATCTTATGATCAAGAAGGAGCTTTATGCTAGGAAGCATAGGTGGATGGAGTTTCTTATGGATTATGATATTTCCATCTTATATCATCTGGTCAAGGCAAATATAGTAGAAGATGCCTTGAATCGAAAGGCAGTGAGTATGGGTAGCTTGTCTTATATTTCAGTTTATTAGAGGTTGTTGGCATGGGTTGTTTAGTCCTTATCCAACTTGATGGTGCGACTTGACATTTTAGACCCTAGCAAAATTTTTACTAGTATTGAGTGGTGAGTCTAATAAGGCTACCGTATATTCTGAGGGTGTCCTGATATTTGATAGCCATATTTATATTTTGCCGACTAATGACTTGATTCAATTGATTTTTGATGAGACTCATAGCTCTAGATATTTTATTTATCTAGGAACAACTAAGATGTAAAGAGATTTAAGACAACATTATTGGTGGATTAGTATGAAAAGAGATGTGGCAGACTTTACAGCTTATTATTTGTGTTGTCTACAGGTTAAGGCAGAGGATCAACGACCTAGTAGATTTATTTAGAGGTTTCCCATTCCTGAGTGGAAATAGGAATGGATCACCATGGACTTATTAATGGTCTGCCTAGAACTTCCCATGGTTCTAATGCTATTTGGGTCATTATGGATCGATATACAAAGTCGATACATTTTATTCCTATTCTAATGTCCATCAGTACCAAGAGGTTAACCCGTATCTATGTGTGTTAGATAGTTTGTTTGCATAGGATGCCTATAGTCGTCATTTTAGACAGGGGTTTCGTGTTCACTTCTATCTTTTGGAGAGACTTTCAGGAGGATTTAGGTACTCAGGTTTACCTTAGTACAGCCTTCTATCTGCAGACCAATGGTCAGTCAAAGTGGACTATTTAGTTTCTCGAGGTTATGCTCCGAGCCTGTGTTATGGATTTTGGAGGTCAATAGGAGCAGCACTTAGCCTTAGTAGAGTTTGTTATAATAATAGTTATATATCACGTATTAAGATGGCACCTTTTAAGTCTTTATAAGAAAGGCGATGTCGTTCCTTCATTAGATAGTTTGAGACTTCCGAGGTTAGAACTTGTGGTATTAACTTGAATTAGGAGTCATTCAATAGAGTTAGTTTGATTCAAAATAGGTTGAGGGTAGCTCGGAGTAGCAAGTAGCTTATAAAGAATGCAGACTTCCTGCCTTGAGATTTGGAGTTGGTGAACGAATATCCTCCGTGATTCGCCTATGAAGGTTGTGATGAAGTTTGGGAGGAATGGCAAGTTCAGCCCCAGATACATTGGACCTTTTGAGATTCTTCGCACAATGGGTGAGGTGTATTATAGGTTAGCCTTACTCATAGATTTTGTTGTTGTCCATCTGATTTTCCATATTTCTATGTGGCGGCATTATATTTTTTATCCATATCATATGCTTTGACAGGATTTAATTTAGTTAGATGAGTGGTTGACCTCCGTGGAGGAGTCTGTGCTTATTTTGGCTAGTGATGTTAGGTGGTTGCACACTGGAAAGATTCTTTTAGTTAAGGTTCAATAGTGACACCACCCAGTGGAGGATGCTACTTGGGAGATTGAGATTAAGATGCGAACCTAATATCCTAACCTATTCGATACTTCAGGTACATCCCAATCCATTACTCTCGTAGACAAAAGTCCTTTTAGTAGCGGATATTATAATGATCCTTAAGACAATTTTCTATATTTCTGCTTTTTTCACCACTAGAGATTTTCTATAGCAACCCTAAGTCATTTATATATTTATGGAACTAACAATTTGGTTATCGGCCAGTTTGTTTGGGTTCTAAGGCCAAATTAGTGTTTTGAAGTCTTCGCTGGTTCAAAATAGCCACCGGGAGAAAACTTTAATAAAACAATCTCGTATGCTAAATCTGATAGTTCCAACAGCGCTAGAATGTCAATTTTAAGTAAGTTGGACCTTTGGTCATCTCCAGAGGCACTCAAGCTCTTTTTGATCTATTTGTTGAAAATTAAGAAAATGACAAGTTAGGTGTGGGACCCACTTTTTATCAAAACATTCTCGAATGAAAATTTTAACTAGGTCATTAAGTAAGGAACACCAAATTTTACAGGGTAGCATAGTTTGTTTGCATATATGTGATTCTGAATGAATCCTGATGGATTGACAAAAAGTTAGGAATTTCCAAGTTTCAGCTGGAGTTGGTGCACCGTCGATCGTGAGTCACAGATAGCAATAGCAAACTCGCAGACACCTGCAAAGTGTTGCAAACATGAAATTCCTCAGTCGTTAAAGCAACTCTCTGGCCATCTTGTCCAATATCGCGAATGCGATCGGTGTGTCGCGTAAGCAATTTTTTCCTTCTTACCAGGCAATGGGATTGCAATCGAGGGGTCGCTAATGTGATACCCAGATACTTGGAAAGGGTATAAATACCCCTAATTCAGGTCATTTTTTCCCATTTCTCATCTATTCCTAAGAGAGTTAAACCCTAAGGAGGGGAATAACTTGGTAATAACATTATGGGTGCTTTTGGGAGCTTGGGTAAAGATCGACACATATTTTTCCTTCAAATTTGAGGTAATATTCCTCTATTTTCATGGTTGATTTTCCCTTTTCATATCTGAAACTTCTAAACCTTTTTAACTTGATTTTAGCACTAATATATCCTAAAATTCACCCATTTTTTAGGATAAATATTTCTTGAGCATATGGGAATGTTGAGTTGGTTTTGGAAACACAATTACCGTAAACGGGAGTCATATGAAATTTTTTATGATTTTGAATTCGAAGAACAATAGTGCAATATTTGTATCATTATTCTTATTTTGAGAAATAGATTGTGGTTTTAATAGTGCGACACCTTGCGGAAGCTTCTCTAAGGGGAAAATCAGTGATTTAGTAGTTTATTCGACCTTTCTTCGGTGTTCAGGTAGGCAAGGTTTTCCCTCCTCGTTGATTGAGCTAATTCATAGTATGTTTTCGATATTGTGTTAGATTTGGGATACGTTTTAGGTATTGGTGATGTGATTGGCAATGTTTGGGTTAGAAGGATCATTTAGGCTATTCAAAAAATATAAATTAGGCATAATTCGCTTAGTTGCTCATGCATGAGGTAAAATCTCTATCTTGGAATTGATTACTGCTTAGTTAACATCTAAGAGTAAATTTAGATACCTTAGTCTAGTATGAAGTAGAATTTGTCTTGTAATGAATTTCTGAAATTTAGGAGTGGACTCTTTGACATACCTCAATCTAAGATTCATGTTGATCCGTACAACCTTTTATATGTTTGTTATACATATTTAAAATGCTTACTAATGTAATATTGAAGAGATTTGACACTTGATGGTTATGATGAGTTGATATTGGGAGTTGATGCTTATTGGTATTATGACAATGATATATATATATATATATATATATATATATATATATATATATATATATATATATATATTTCTGTTCGAATCCGGCTAGTGATTATAATGTTGATGATATATTTAATGGTGCGAGTACAGTTATGATTTATGATGTTGATTGTGTGTACATGATTACTGATTAGAGTCAGGCCATTGATTACAATATTGATGATATATTTATCGATTCATGTCCGGGTACTGAATATGATGTTGATTATATAATTATCGGTTGGAGTCTGAATATTGATTATAACTATGGTGATACATTTACCAATTTAAGTCCAGCAAGGGAGTATCATATTGGTAATATAGATCCCGTTTCATGTCCAATAATGGGAAAAATATTATAGTGTGGCATGACATGAATAAATTCTAGTTGGGTCATAAAAGTTTGTAATGATAGTGGTTCGGGTTATATTTTACTTAAATGTACCCTTCAAGCTTAAGAGGATCTGGGAGTTGGTTTAATTTTCAACACTTATTGGATTATGGGGGTAAATTTGTAGTATAATTTCATGTTATTTATATTCTTATTCCAGTTTATCTACTTAATCGTGTATAGCAGTGTAGGAGTCATTCTCAGGTTTTCCAGTTCGTCTTGACTTAGTTATGTTATTTGACATTTTATCATATTTATATCATGATTTATCTCAGTTGGACGATGATGTCTACTGAATACCCATGGTATTGGTACTCATACTATACTCATGTGCTTTTTGGTGCAGATCTGAGTACTAGTTGCCGACGTTGATTCGAGCATCGCACTATGGTGGATTACGAGGATAGGGTGAGCTCTTAGAGTCGGAGTTGTCCCATTTCCTTCTATTTATCTATGTCTAGTCCTTTGTTCTTAGATTGAGTGTATTGACTATTCTAAAACCCATGGGGTGTTGTAGTAGCTCTTGTACTGACTCTACCAGGTCGTTGGATGGCTTTCCATATTATGGTTACCTTTTAGATTATTTCTATTGTCTTCCTTATTTATGAATACTATTATCTATTTCGCCCTTTTGGGGCATTTTCCATCAACTTAGCCCATTGTAAATATCTACGGACTATGATTCGACTTACCTTTCGATGGAATTTAGTAGGTTCAATCATGACACGTAAATTGGGTTGTGATAGGATATCACTCCCGATTATTTGGGTCATGACACAATATGAAAGAATGAACAAAATTCATATTAATCTTCATTGGCATCTTAACAATGTCTTCAAATGAATCATCCTTCTACCTATTCATTTTTCTAATACACAAGATATTTCTAGTAAGATATTTCAAATTGCAATCTGATTTTCACTGTCTATTTGCTATAAACAAATATCTCTTCTCAATATATATTTGACCTATTTTGTAGGTTCCAGAGGTGGGACTCTGTTCCATAACTATATTGACTATTTATGGCATTATATGTTTCAACATAATCACTTTTCCCATATTAGAATAATATTTTAAACCAAAAAAGTATAACAATTAATAACTACACTTAATCATAAATTTGAAAACAACACTATGAACTTTATTAAAATGTCTGAGAATTTTCTTGATATTAAAACTAATCCCAATAACAACCAACTCAAACTTAAATGTACTTTTCTTTTAAAAAATTAGAATAACTGAACTCATACGTAAGTGTATGAGATTCCTAAAGGAAAACACCTCTCACTACGTAGTCGGTGTAAGAGATTTTACAAAACGGTAAACTTAAAAAAATATATAAAACTATCTTTATATACATGAGCCTAAGATTCCAAAAGAAAAAATCAATATACTGAATCAAAAGAATGTGCGACATTTTAAAAAAAAAAAAGTAGAAGAAATAAAATATTTAAAATGAATATGTGATTTTACAGAATCAAAAAATAAACAAAATCATACAAAAATTGGACTCATACATATACACTTGAGATTTCAAAATAAAAAACAAGCCTATTCAGTCGCAGACGTATGAGATTTTACCAAAATCAAAGCTTAAACAATGTCCTCATATGCATATGCCTAAGATATCAAAAGAAAACCTAAACATACTCAATCGCAGGCATATGAAATTTGTTTTAAAATATCTAAAAATTGAACTAACACATATAAACTGGTATTTTAGAAGAAAAAAATACATATGCCTTTAATTTTAAAGAAGAAAAAACAAGCATACTTAATTATAGGTGTTACGATCAAAAATCCAAAGTCATGATAGCACCTACCTACCTCTTCGATTGGTAAGCCAAGCCTTCACCCCTAGTATTATCCTAATATTTGTGATTAAGTGTTAGAAATAATTGTTGGGTTTAAAATCGGTAGGGTGTCATGTGAAATCTAATAGTTGCAAATGGTAGAAACGGTATATCTAGTAAAACATACATATACTATAAAAAATTATATTACTGATGTTTTGTTAAGTGTCCTACATATTGAAAACTAACATAAAAAAAAAAACATAAAAACATTTTGAGGGAAAATATCCCTCTAGACAAGACTCTTAATTATTTACACTGTCGATGCTATTGTATTATAAATCAGCATAATCTTCAATTTATAGAGGCACAAAATCTTTCTCCAAAAAAAAGATTAGCCAAATATGGAAGAGAATTATATTTTTCTTTTAGAGAAAGTAAAAGCAATTGTGGTAATATTGTTACTTCCCTTTCAAGAAAGTAAAAATTTAAACTTGCTAAGCAAATCAAGAAAAAATCCTAACAAATCTCCCCCTTTTGGCTTGATTTTATTTGCAAAATCGATTCATCTTATCACATCATTCATCATCGTTCTTATCACGATCCAACCCTAGGCTTGGTTGTGGCAGACATCTCAAACCCATCATGGGCCGGAGACCACCCCCTTAGCCTTACCTTAGGAGCACAAAAAAAGTAAACAGCGGAAGCCAACCAAATCAGTATGAGAGATAGATAAATCAAGAGGAAATCTGAGAGTCAAAACAAACAACCATAACATACCAATTCTATCCACAAAAGCCTCTAAACCCAAAATACCAACTAAGTTGGGACATTTTCTTGACCATGACCAAAAAATCCAAGAGCACTACGGCAATAATGAAGGAACAATGAAATGACAGGGTCTTCCAAATGATGAAGGCTCATCACTTCACAGCTGATCGATAGAAGAACCAAACTGCCTAACGCTGCACAAGAGCAGTAGAAAAGTCCTCCGAACCTATATCATGAACTAATGCAGCGTCCGAGGAAGGTCAATGGGGAAACTACTAGCATATAACTCAAGGAATAAGGATAAAATAGTGCATTAACCAAAATCCAATCAAAAACTACATGCACACATTTATACATACATTTGTAAGAAGTTGGGATAGGGATAACGGTAATACAAAGAACTAAAAGAAACTATTTCAGAAAAACGTAAAGAATTAAAAATAAGAATAAAAAGACTACATTATAATATATTTGCCGGAGTTAGTGAAAACTCAATAAATACCCAAAAATATGAAATATCAAAATTAGAATCACAAATAGATAGTTTAGAATATATATATCAACATGAACTATTCACAATAAAATGAACAAAGAAGAATTTATAATAGATGAAAAAATATATGAAAATCACGAAGGATTAAGAATAAAAATAGTATTTTCTAATCTAGGAAGAAGATATAAGAAAATAGGTGAACATTTACATTTAATGTTAGAAAAAGAAGAATTAAAATTAGAAGATAAATTGACAGCTATGGTAAGAATAGAAAGAGAAAATGAAGAAATAGATAGGAAAAAGGAAATAGAAAAAATAAAACAAGAAACTACAGAAGAAATACGAAAAATAGAAGAAACTAAAAATAGTAGGATTGCTGAATTAGAAAAAGAACTACAAATGTTAAAAGATTTATATGAAGAAAGACAAAAGGAAAAGGAAGAAAAAGATAAAGAACAAAAATTACTAAACGAGATAAATCAATTTAAAGAAAAATTAGAAATAAAAAATAATGAATTGGAAATAAATAATATAGATGTTGAAGAGACAGATAATTATGATTCAGAAGATAGTGAAACATATACAGAAATATTAACAAATACAAAAAATTTAGAAATCAACGAAAAAAAATTAAGAATCTTTAATTAGTAATTATTCAGAATATATAAGTCTAAATAAAATAAAAGAAAACCCACAAGGATTAGACTATCCAATTACCAGGCTAAAGATACCAAGGTGATAACCATCCAAAACATAATGTGTATCCCGACACAAGGTTATATAGACCCCTCTCCCCTATGTCAGTAAATGTGGTTTTCAGTGTTAGTCCCCTCAGGACTACACCTTCATGGTAAGCTACACAATTTCCTTTAAGCCTTAATTAAAATAATTTGCTCATAAACCAACCATAAACCAATGAATCATTTGTTAAGGAATTTATAAACTTGGTATCGTCATACTAATATTCTTGAAAGCTATTCCATTTATGCAAAACCAATACATATAACAATTAGACTCTCAAGTTCCATTTAAAATCTAAAACCATGGCCACCAAGGAAATTCCAAATCAAATTTTATTCATTTATCATTTAATGCAATGCAATGAGTTCAAAAGACAAGTCAAGTTATGCAAATATTCAAAATTAAAAAAAAGTTCACAATGTGGATTGAGGTTAATGTCATTACCAAGTTAAAGTTCATCAACTTTGGTGAAATCCATGTCACCCATAATCACAATGCGCCAATTCAGTCCCAAAACCATCAATTAAACCATGAATAATCCATTTAAAATATGGAAAAAGTAATTCAATCAATAATAATAAGAAATCCTCAACCTAGTTTTAAAACTCATTTATTTAAATTACATGAATATTCAAAAAATTGCTGCAACAATGTAAAATCCAAGTTAAGAAAAGAGAAACATGCCTGAAATATCAAAGAAATTAAAGAGAATTCGTAGTTTAGAGTGTGAATGCTAAATTCTTTGTAAAACCATTAAACTTTCTAGGGTTGGGACTTAAAGAGAAAAAGTAAGGTTTCATCTTGATAACTAAAGCAAAAAAGGTCATCCAAGTGTTTTAATGTCATTTAAGGGATAAAGGACCAAAAGCCCCTCACCTCAAGTGAAAAAGACAAAAACTGGATGAAAATTATATAGCAGCGTGCACAACGCTATTGCAGAATGTAGCCAGGGTTCCATAATGTTATCACAGAAGCTAAGTGGCATGGAACGCCACTATTGCAAACCTTCACTACCTCGAGGTCCCAAAATAACCACAAATCCCTTCTGAAAATTCTAAAACTTTACAAAAATATCATTTCAATATCCTTAAATATAATTCAGGCTAAAAATTAACATTACACACCCAGAAGGGTAAAAAATAAAATGATCAAAATTTTACGGGGTCTTATAGTTCTTCAGATAATCCCCATCACTGCTACTTGACATTAATAAAAATAAGATTTGCATTATGGTTAAAAAGGGTTAAAAATTAATATTTTATTTTTTAAAAAAGATACAACAATAGAAATGTTTAAAATATAGTTGAAACTTCTTCTCTACATGTAGTTCGACAAAAGTCTTCATTATCATTGAATTATTTGCAGTTTGATTTGAAAATGCTTTAATTTTATCTTTAATCTCGTTTCACCAAACCATTGAACCTTTGAACAGTTCGCTCTAATATCACTAGTTGGGTTCAAAATCTATAGAACGTTATGCAGAAGCTAATATTTACAAATCATATAGACAGTAAATCATATGACACATAAACTATATTGAAAATCATCTACTTGATATATTTAATCAAATGACTTATATATTGAAAATTAATCTTAAAAAACATAAAATATATTTAAGATAAAATATTCCTCTAAACAAAAATCTTAAATTTAACATCGCGGATACTATTTTGTTATGATATAAGAAGGATTCTCAATTTATAGAGGTATTACATATTTCCTTCGAGAAAAAGGTTAGCTAAATATGAAAAACAATTATATTTTCCTTTCAAGAAAAGTGAAAGCTATTATGGTAATACTGTACTCCTCTTTAAAGAAAATTAAAACTCAAATTTGATAAAAAAAATTAGGGAAAAACTTTAATAACAATAATGTAGAACCGGACATCGCCATCACTTTATTTAAGAGTTAATCAATGATGTTACAAATTATATATTTTCCTATATTTTCACTCTTACTTTTTACACCTTTGTTTTGGTATATTTTATGACTGGTGTTAGCAGTATGCAAAACCCTAACTTAGGATAAGGAGTCCCACATCGATTAAATACAAGATAGATGTTGGGTATATAAGTAAACAAGCCAATAACTCTAATGATGTATTTTAAAGTTGTGTGGGTCTATGCCCAAAGCGGACAATATCACTAGTGGGCTGGCCATTACAAATGGTATCAAATCTATCGTTGTGTCAGCCTTGTCGATGTGGGCCAAAGTTTTAAGTGGTTTCTAAGGGAGTTTTTGGTCTTTTCTCACACTTTTAACCCCATAACTACGTTGTTTAAGTAATTCTAAGGTTGAATATAAAGCCAAAACAACTCCAAATCCCTCATTCTCAACACAACACACGAATTACTTAAGAAACATGCAATTTTACACTCCTTTAAATCAAGAAATTAGGATTCTTCATCTCCAAGTTAAAATCCTCAAAACTTCAATTCAAGAATCAAAGGTATCAGGTATGTGGGTATTCAATGAGGATCTCCTTTCATCCTCATGCACGAATTATAATTTTTGTTCATGAATTTTTATGATCTACATAAATTAGGACTTTACCCAAATTGTTACTCCCAGCTTAAATTCAATTCCCCATTATATAATTTTTACTCCTAATCATGTTTTAATGATTATTCATGGTTTCTTAGGCCATATCATATCAATCAAGCTATTCTCAAATTCAAGCATGTTTTACATAGTATTAGTTAAGATTTCAAGCATATGATCAAGCTATATGAATGATTTATCAGTTTTCAATACTATTAAGCACTAGGCAAAATACATAGACAGACTACTGAACTTTTTGACCTTTTACATATTGGCACCTCAATTAGGTCATGTACCTATTGAAGCCTTTTTTTATTCACAATCTTTGTCAATTAAGCATATACTGCACAATATCAAATTAAATTTGGTGTGTGAAATTTACTTGCCATGACATGAAAATTATATCCAACGGTAAAATTACATGTAAGCGAAGAAAAAAAATTATTTTTGTACTTTCTTACTCTTGTCTTCCACCATTAAACCTCACATTCACTCCTTCATTTTTCCCCCAAAACAATACCCAACAACAGTTAAAAGAAGAAAAAGAGTGACACTAGAACACACACTCATATATAACAACAATCAACAATAATAATTTATTTTTAAAAAAATAATTTCATTTTTTTGCCTTCTACTTCCTCTAGTCTTCCACCATTACAGTTCACCATTACAGTTCACCATTACTCTTTCATTTTCCACCAAAATTATACCCAACAACCATTAGAGGAATAAAAAAATCTCTTGATTTTGAGGAATTAAGCTCCATAATGGAAACACGAATTACATTATTTTTGTCCAAATTGCAGCATTGGTGTCTAAATTGCATCAAGAATTACAGTGTTGCCGTCTAAATTTTTTGGTGAAAATTTCATTGGAAAATCCATCCCTGCACAACCATCCACCCTTCAACATCACTAAACCACCACTAAAACTCATGTAATGGCCTCCACCTTATTTTTTGGTGAGCTGCCGGCACGACCAAGTTCAAACCATCATGCATTTCTGTAATGCTCTGAGTCTGTACCCCAAATGCTACACGGTGCTCATAATCTCGAAGGATTATAAGCCAACCCGTGTCTGGCACCTGTTGTATTAACTGAATGATAATACTGTAATATATGAAAATTAGGTCACAAAATGTGCCATATGGTTCAATACTAAAATAAAACTGAATATGGTATAACAATACCAAAACTAAAATATTTGTCTAAAATACTCTAGTATGAAAAGCCTCTAAACTTTATGAAATGTGGAGTTGATGGGACAAGTCCCCAACTAACTCCGGCTACTGAAATAAAACTGAAATCTAAAATAATAATCATGTCCTCAAACTATGAGGACTCATTACTAACTCTGACTGCTAAAAATCTGTAACTTCTAGGGATGATCGGGAGCCCATTCTTATGAACCTATCATATAAGACATCATCACGCAATAGAAAACAATGTATCAGTACTTTGAATGTACTTGTATACTTAGTGAGATAGGCTGAAATGCATGGGTTCATATGCATGAACAATACTGACTGAATGACATGAATATAACTTAATGAGAGTACATACATAAATACGTATACTGTAACTGAGAGAGTGATAATAATGGATACTGAGTCTGAATACTGATTAATTAATCTCTGAGTATACTGATACTGAATTATTGATAACTGAATGATTGTATCTGATAGTCTTGATTCTGTGAAATTATACTGAGTTTCGTACTGAATGGAGTAACTGTTTCTGACAGTCCTGATTCTGTAGAATTGAGCTGAGTTTTTTACAGAGATTGTGACTATAGGAGGTAATCATCTAACTGATATGCCTTTTTTTAAATAGATTAGGGTCCAAGTTATAACTTCAGTTAGAAGGGTGCCAATACCATGTCATAGGTAAAGATAAGCTGTGAGTTAACCCTCTCTGATCAAAAGCTCTTTCATCAACCCTCGCTGGCAGGAAAACTTGAATGAGATGTACAAAGCCTCATAATATCTGGAGGGAAGATAACTCAACCCACGCTGGCTACATAGTTTTGTAACACAGGTATTGCTACTAAGTGTCAAACCCTCTACTGGTAAGAATGCCCCCATCCCTGGGTTAACTTGGTGTTGAATCCTACTCCTAACTGAATAGACACTGAACTAATTTCTTATTCATACTAGGCTTGACTGAACTGTTACTGATTATACTATCAAACAGAACTGGACTGAGTTGTCTAAGTTCTGTTAACTGACAGAATACTACTAAATTTTGTTAACTGGCTGAATTTACTGAGGCTTGAACTAAATACTGAACTGGACTGGACTGATACTGAGTCTACTGAGTTTTTCTTAAGTTCTGTAACTGACTGAGAGTATTACTTATCGTGACATGATTGATACCATCCTGAGACTGACCAAGACTTTAGGCAATCGTCTAGATTACTAAATTATCAGGTATTAAATACCCGCAGGACTCAATAGCATAAATTATAAGACATGGCACAATTTTGAAATATGATAAATAACTACTTGATCATCATTTATTCATTGGGACATTATATCAACCACTTGCATGACATGAAATTGAATACATGCTCACATGATATAATTTTATTATTTAATTCTCAAGAACAGCTCATCAAACACTTGGGGAATTGTATGTGTGCATAGTACTAATCAACACCTGAGCATCATAATTTCAAGGTTTAACATGAATTCACATGATACTACATGCATGATAGTTTTTTTGACATAAATCTTGCACTTAATCATGGAATAGAAATCCAATCAATATTATAATCATGAATACACTTGAATCCAAATCATGGAAAGCAAGAAATCCAGCTATATGAAGTTTAAAAAAGTTTCTTGGACATCAAGGGTGGTAGGAACCTTTGGATGAACACCTAACATACCTTGGTTGCTAAAGTTTTGAAGATTAACGGTGAAATCTTAAGCTTTGAATTTGAAATTCAATTACCTAAGATTTTTGTTCTGGAGCAATTTCTTAAATAATGAGTTCATGTTGCAAATTGAAGGCTAAATTTCATGTTTTGGAGGGCTGAAGGACGTGGGAAAAGACCCAAATAACCATAAGGATGAAACTTTTTAATGACTAAAAACTGAACTATAGACGTGGAAATCGACGCACTGCGTCGTTGGTATTGATGCGATAGCCAATGCACCGTGTCGAGTCTACGTTGGTTTACTAGAATTTGCACTGAGATGAGAGAAAAATTATTTGTCGATGCAATGGATGACGCGATGTGTCTACTCACTATTTTGGTCACATGGACATGGTATAAATGAGGTTCGAAAAATCTAAAACTCGTCCGAAAACACCTATTGACATTCCTGATCATGAATCAATCTAAAGATCGATACTTTAAGGTCATAAGAGTTGTGAAATAGAGTTTTCAACTTATGAAGACCAAAATATTACTAAGTTTGAATACTTCGCTAGAACTTTATAAGTCTGGGGACCCCTTAGCATGCTTAAAAGACTAAGTTGAGCTTAGGATTTTGCGGGGTATTATAATTTCACTGTAAAACAATCATTTTCTCTATTTTTACATACCCTATCATCAATTTTCACTAACCAACATTAATTTTTGATGTTTAATTTTTTCAAAAAACTTAATTTTAATGTTCAGAATTTTACCCTCAACTAATGCAGAAAAAAAGAAATTATAATAAATTATGACTTCTCACTCTCCTAGTTGAGAATGTATTACACATGCCATGACATGTCATCAATTGTGCTTAATTGACATAGTTAGTAAATAATAAAAGGGTTCAATAGGTACATGGCCTAAGTGTAGTACTTAGCACTGAGTGAACGTAGGGATGAATAATCCCCCATCAGTTAGGTAGAGGTCGTTAATAGTAATCCCAAAGATCCAATACTAAGTTACTAACATAAGTTATAAGGGGTCACCAATCAGTTCAGGCATGACACCCTCGTCCTTCAAGAAATTAGTTTAGTGGATTAACGCCAGCCAATGTTAGCAACTTAGCAATGTTCTAGCACCCTTCCAACTGAGGTTACATATTAGACCTTGATTTTTTTAGATTGGGGTATGTTTAATATGGTTAGCTCCCACAGTTCTCATTTTATGTTAAGCTTATGTTTTGGTTTAGATATGCGAGACCGTGTATTTAGTTATTCAGTTTTATAGAGTTCATGTTTATACTAGGTCATTGTCTGAGTTCATATCCTTCAGTTTTAGATCAAGAATTTATACATGACCCTTAGTATTGTTTTACAGCATATTGAGCTTTAACTTGAGATTAAATAGAGTATTCATGCTTCTACCTCTTCTAATTTTACAAAAATATTTTAGCTCATGGTATAGAAATTTCACTATGCCTCAAAGCTTTATGTACAAACATGTTTTAAATGCATATTTTAGTAAATGGCTTATCTCCTTAGTCTTAAATCATGTTTTAAGTATTTTTATGAGTAATCCATATCTCACATACTCAGTATATTCCAAAGTACAAATAACATACCTCTTCTTCCTATATTTTAGATGTGATATAAATTTAGGTGCTTACTACAGAATCATAGCCAAGAAGATTATAGCATTCAACTAATAAGGGATTATTTCTCATATTTTGATAAGTCAAATCAGTTGCAGTTCTTGTATTTTATATTCTTATTCTTATGTATTAATTAGAAATAGTTAGGGCTCATGTCCCGACTACTTATAATCAGTATTAGTAAAGGCTTTATAGATGGTCAGTATCATTGTATGTAGTTTGAGTTTTGCCTACTTTCATATTATAGTGATGTAAACTTCTAACAGTAGCATATTGTAATAATTTATCTCATGATTATGCTTCTTCTCAGTTAGTTTTTCTTTTATATATATTTTAATCAGTTGCTCAAGCATTATGCTGGTACCATATGTTAGCTAGGGATCACTTGTGGTTCAAAGAACTGTGTTACAACTAGGGGGAAGTCACGAGTCTTGAAAAACTTAGTTTCATAGCTTAAAGTTCAAGTGCCCTAGTGTGTCTATGAATCCTTGTCTAGTAAAGTCTTGTGGAATGGTACGGAGACGGTTGTACACTTTTTCAAGAGGCCACGGAGTATTTAAGAAATATTTTCCTTCTTCCATAACTTAGACTGTGTAGAGAGATATTTTCTAAGAAACTAATACAAATTCTTACATTTCTCCATTGATGCCAACTCTACCTTATTCTTGAGGTAATATAAATAGTCAAGCTTAAATTGCTAATGATAGTGTTTTCATAAAAAAATCCACACAGAATGTTATGAGATTATACACAGGCTTGAAAGTATCCCATTAGTTCCTTTAAGCTCCAAATATTAAAATAGTTCATTCTTATTTATGAAAATGATGTATTTAGCCAAAGTCAGATGTGCTCTCAGATTCCTTCTAAGAAATCCTATGATAACATGACCTAGAGTTAAAGGGAATGATCCTAGAAGTATAGTAGTAGTGAAGTAGGGATAGCATTTATCTAAATTTAGTAGATTATATATCCATTGGGCCAGAAAAGTGTTGTGTATATTGTATAATAGTACTTTGAAAGAGATTTACCAGTTAAGGGAGACTTAGAATGTGTTAATGCTTTAGTATAGATAGAGATTATGTAGAGGTCAACAGACTTATAACGATGGCTTAAATCTAAGTGGGAGATTATAGAACAAAGAATCAAGTTAGGTTATTAGATTCTGGTAGCAATGCCAATGATTTTAGAACTACACTAGGGGAGGAAGATGCCTAACTCATTCTTATCTTAGTGCAATTTGTACTTTTGTCACTACGATACTCTACTCATTCCCTATAAGTAAACACTCTGATCATAGCCCATGTTTGTGTACTTTATATAGAATCATGTTCACTTCCAGTTCCTAATATAAAGAGTGACAGTTGACTTAGTTTTACGACTTATTTTCAATGAAGTTATGAATTCTAATCTCAAGTCATATAGCTCATGACTCATGTAATCATGTATTACAATATGCTTAGTTCCCAGAACTCATGGTACACCCTTAATGACTAGTAAAAATTTGCATTATGGTAGGTATGTCCTCCATTAAGATCTCTTTAATAAATTCATGCCTTTGATACTATATTTCTCAGGCCTTATTTAAGTGTCAAAGTTACTTATAGTATTCTTTCATGCTTTAGGTCCTTATGTTCTAAAATTTCAATGACCCATCCTTATGTATAGATAGTGGTGATGAAAATTGATGAACAATGGTTTAGATAGAAGAGAGTAAATGTTCCTTATTAGGGAAAGATTGTTGTATGCTCATTTTATCTAAGTCTCTAATTGTGAAGGAAGTTTAAGGGAAAGATTTTTGTATATGTCATAGTTAGTTGACAATTCTAGGTGGGTCTTCTTGGGAATAATACATGAATATTGTTATTAATAGAGGTATTCGAGAATATGGGAAGATTCATAGGTGGGTTGTTTGTCTTGAAGTTTATATGTGGTTATAAATTTAGGCTTGAATGTAATGTTGGTATATAAGTGAATAAATACATTGTGTGCGCGTGAATTCCTAGTAATAGGTTGAAGTTAATTACTGAAATGGGGAGTATTATTCTTGAGATAAGATCTCTAAAAACACATAGGATATTGAATGAGTGGTTTAAACTAGTATTATGGTGTTATATGTAGTACCTTGTGACTTTGTGTTAGGCTTGAACATGGTGAGAGAAGTTAGTTCAAATCAGACTTTGGTAGAAGGAGTTATCAATTACTATGTGAAGATTATAAATGGTGTCAAATGAAGTGTAGTATTTAAGGGGAAACATATAGTTGAGAGAGTATTATAGAAATATGGCTAAGCTTGAAAGTTAGCAGTTGCACTACCTAAGGCATAGTAATTTTATCCTAGATTATATTTTGTATGACTATATTCTATGTTATAGAGTTGTAGCCATGTTGAGATTACTTATTATGATATATCACTCAGATCATGCCCAAAATTCTTTGCTCTTTAATGTTATTGGAACTTCAAACAAGGAGTTTTGAAGGTAAATATATTTCTTTTTCTAGAAGCTCTTAGATATTTCATGACCTTAGGGTTCTTCATCTCCAAGTTCAAATCTAAAAACTTCAATTCAATAATCGAAAGTAATCAGGCAGGTGGATATTCAATGAGTATCTCCTTTCATCCTCATGCGCAAATTATTATTTTTGTTCATAATTTTTATGATCTTAGTAAACTAGAACTTTACCCAAACTATTACTCAGAGCATAAATTCAATTCTCCATAATAAAATTTTCACTCCTAAGCATGTTTAAATGATAATTCATGGTTTCTTAAGCCCATATCGTATCGTTCATGCTTTTCTCAAATCCAAGTATGTTTTACATGATATTAGTTAAGATTTCAATCATAGGATCAAGTTATGTGAATGATTTATTAGTTTCCAAGACTATTAAGAACTTTTTATTATAATTTTGTGGATTTCAATCAATAGCAATTGACATACCATGTTTTCCCATAAAATTTAGTATTTTCACAGAATTAGAATTATGAAACTCGATATGTTGGTAAATTGATGATTTTGGACTTGTGCTATAAAATTTCCCTTTTTTTCCATTATGATCTTCTTTTAATTATTATCATGTTAAGTTGCATTAGTCAGAACTGGTGGGTTATAAACACCCGATACCTAGGGATTCATGCATATATCAGTTTACATAATTTTGAGCACTTCAGATTATTGAATTGCTGATATTTCAAGAATGAAATCATAATGGATAGTACAGCTTTCGGTTACATTATATTGGGGGTAGTAGTTATTACCTAGTGAACGTAGGGATGGCGGTTCCTCCATCAGTTAGGTAGAGTCCATTAGTAGCACACACAAAGTTCCATAACTCTGTTGGCACCGTAGGCTATAACGAGCCACCTGTCAGTTGATTCATGACACCTTAGTCCTTTAATGCATTGGTTTAGTGGATCCACACCAGTTAGTGTTGGTACCCTTGGCAAGGTACTAGCACCCTTCCAACTACGGTTACAGGTAAACCCTAATTTGTTCAGATTGGGGTGTGTCATTTATGGTTAAGTCTCACAGTTCTCAGCTTATGTTCATCTTATGTTTCAGTTTAGATATGTATTACCTTATATTTAGTTATTCAATTATATTCAGTACATATTTTTACCCGGTCATTGCATCAGTTCACATCCCACAATTTCAGATCCAGAATTCATACATGACTCTCAGTATAGTTTTACAACATATCCAACTTTAACCTTAGATTAAATATAATATTCATGTTTCTACTGCTTCATAGTTACAGAAATGTTTTAGCTCATGATTTAGAAATTTTACTATGCCTTACAGCTTTATATACAGACATGTTTTAAATGCATAGTTCAGTAAATATCGTATGTTCTCAGTCATAAATCATGTTTTATGTTTTTTTGATTACTAATGAATATCTCACATACTCATTACATTCCAAAGTACTGATAACATACCTCTTATTCTTACATTTTCATGCGATGTAGATTCAGGTGCTTACTACAGGATCATAACCAAGAAGATCATAGCACTCAGCTAGCAGGGGATAATTTCTCATATTTCAAAGATTCAAGTCAGTTGCAGTTCTTGTATTTTATTTTCTTATTCTTATGTATTGATTATGGATAGTTGAGGATTATATCCCAACTACCTATAGTTAGTATTAGTAGAGGCATCATAGATGGTCATTCATAGTCATTGTATGTAGTTTGAGTTTTCCCTTATTTCAGATTATAGTGTTGTAAACTTTTAACAATAGTGTATTGAAATAATTTATCTCATGGTTATACTTATGCTCAGTCAGTTTTGCTTTAATGTGCGATTTAAAAAGTTGCTAAAGTATTGTGCCAGTACCATAGGTTAGCTTAAGAGCACTTGTTGTTCTAAGCACCATGTTACAACTAGGGGTAGTCTCGGGTCGTGACACAGTAGGTGATCTTTCTTTGAGCTTGGAGAATTATTGAAGTCCATGAAGGTAACTTCTTGGTTTTTTATGGCATCCAAACTTCTCTATCCTTTATTTGTTGTATATCCTAATATTTCAAAAAATTATAGTACTTTCAGATCTTATCATATTATCCTAGAAACATCATGTTCATGTCACCTAATTTTTGGGTTGTTGAAAGTATTTTTTGTGTCTCTACGTACATTCTTTGAAAGCATTACTTTAAGACCTTACTTCTTCTATTTCTTTACTTTATTCGGTATATTGATAAATATTTGGTTTTTGATAAGTTTGGCTTACCTGTCAATAGATTAAGAGAGGTTACGTGATAACCATAACTTTTGGATCATGGTAAAAATCCATTTAGTAAGCTTTTATTTTTTTTCCATTTATGATTATGTTCAGTCATGAATGAAAAAAAATTTAAAATTAGCTAAAATTTTAGGCATCTAAATCTATTTTTTCTTTTAGAAAAAACCATTTTACTTTTAAAATTTCTACACCAAAATTTACACATAATAAGTGTAAAATATAAGTTTCATGTAATATAAGGAACAATCCTCAATCATGAAAATTTTAAAATAACAAGAAAATTTAACAAATTCATTTATCACCTTTTTAATTTTTTTATATGTCTTCACTCAGTTATACATTACTAAAACTGAAGTTATAATTGACTAAAACTTCAGTCATATATAACAGAATGTAGAATCAGAAGAAGAAAAAAGAAACATATACTTTTGCTGAATGTAATCTAATAAGGAGTATTAGTGCCAAAACATATAAAGCGGGTATTACTTAAATAGGTTATCAGAATAGGGTAGGTTATCAGAATAGGGTGCCTTGAGAAATTATTCCATCAGAAAATGATCCGTTATTTAAGCTATGTAAGATTTGGGAAAGCTTAGACAATAACTCATTTATTGATTCAACTTATAATTGCTTCGCGAATTAAATTCAAACAACTTATTTGTCGCATTAAATCATATTCATACTCATTATAATTCTTGATTATCCAATGCTATGTTGTTCATGCTTCAATTGGAAAGAGTGTGCATGCATGTATATTAAGTTACCTCTATAGGAACTAGGATGTGGAATTGGTGTCCTAATATAACTATTTGGGAACTAAATCTATTCTTGTTATGAGATAAGTTGTAAAGTTTTAATTTACAGTCTCATATGCAAAAATTATACAAAAAATAAATTGTTTATAATAGACTGATATTATATGCAAAAAATTATATGTAGGACCAATAGCATTATTTGCTCACGATTAAAATTTGTCTTTGCTAAATATGAATAACAAATGCATGTGTTTTTCTAATGAAGATATAGTGACAATCTTTGCATTTAGGAAAAATGCAAGTTATTTCTCGAAGAAAAATTTTACCTTAATTTTATTCTTTGGGCTTAAAAACCTTTGAGGACAAATCTTATATTACATATTTGTCTTAGTTACTTGAAAGTTAACAAAGAAAAGAAATTAGGATCGTTGGGTGTGCGTATATATCAGCTTGATATTTAATCATGAAAAAAACTACATGTAAGGTGTAAGATATTCATAATTGTATGAGGTCTTTTTTGAGTAAACGGTGTGAAAATTGATCATAGCAAATAGTACCATATCAGGTTATGAGTATTTTTGGGTTATTTTAGCTCAACAAGCAATATCATATTCAATTATTCAGCAATACAAGTATGAAATAGGAGAAATGGTGGTGTGGTTGCCGGCTTACTCTATGTGTATGTATGTATATCGATTTACTATCTTTACTTGTTGTTTGGAAATGCATAATAACAAAAAAAAGGATATGAGCTTTGGTTGTCATAAATACTTGGATAATTTATGTGACACATAGTTAACCTCCGAAAAATTTATGAGGTAACAGATGATTGAGCATATCCATCAACCTTAATTCAAAGTGATATTTTTTGATGTACGAATAAAGTTCCACATTGGTTGATAAAAACAATGTTACATACTATATGTAGGAATACTTTGAATAGTGTGACAGTTTTAGAGGAAATTTAGAATTGTTCATCAATAACAAATCATGTTAAAAGTACAAATTTAGAATTGTCCACCAATTGTTATGTAACGATCCAAAATATTTCTATGTGTGAAAATGTCTCAGAAAAATTTACAATGAATAAAATGCTCCTAATAGACCTGAGGGAATTTATTTCAAAGGAAAGAAGGGACGCAATGTTATAGGGCCAAAAATTAAATTGGATTTGGGTCGGCTTGTTGCTTATCGTTGTAGGGTAATTTAAACGTTCCAGTGATAAAATAACCATTGCAGCGGCAACCCAACAGTAGCCAGCCCAAACTTTATTAAAAATCCTCTCTTGTTTCAACTCTTCCAGGTCATTTCCCTAAAAACATCCTAAATAAACCTCACTTCTATATTCATGAGTGAGGATTGTTTTGAGGTACACTAAACGAGAACCATACATGGTAAGATGCTTACCACGTGTGCGATAACTATCTCCTCTCAATAACAGTATTATTCATCTATAAGTTAGGTTATAGTTAAATTTCTAGTGGACTTGGTCTAGATGAATTTAATATATAATAATAATGTTGAGAGATTCTATATCTTAGGCCTTCAGACATGGTGTTTGGATAAACGGAACTAATAATAATCTGAGCAAGATTGAATGTCTTAGGAAATTTTTGTTATAACCAGTTAAGGTATATTCATGTGGATATTTAGCTGACTCATGTAGGTATTAGGATTTGTTGAACAAATGTAAGTATGTATGAGTGAAGTGGGGGTTGAATAATAAAAAGAGAAGGAAAGGTAATCAATGTAGATTGATTTGGATCATTCTTTTGTAATCTTAATAATCCATTGTTGCCATAAGAACATTAATGAGGTGTATACTTAATGTAGAAGCTGTGTCGATTGGGTAAGTCAAGTGATAGTGTTCGAGTTGTAAATATTACCAAAGAGGTTGAGAGAAATATTATCAAATAGGGTGAGAAAGAATTAAGAGTAAGATTTGGCATTAGTATTTAATGGGGGACAATAGACCCCAAAGTTAAAAATACATATGGACTGGGGGACAGGGGTTACTTGTTAATATAAGCATAAATGGTATACACATCCATATTATAAATGAATTCATAGTCTATCGACAAAAAGTGTAAGAGCAACATGATACCATGGGATTAATACATGCTATGAGGTTAGGTAGTCTCTCTAATTTATACATTTATTTATTATCGAATGCCAAGTAATTGCTTTTGGAAACTACTTGGGATTGTGACTACATTTATATCCATTCATGATATTGTTGATGTTGATGATATTGAGTTTATGATGTTTAAGAAGGTGATGAAATTGATGTTGATACTAATGATGATAAGATGATGCTGATGATAATACTACGCTCATGATATTCATAACGTTAATGATATTAATGATGATGAGTTTGTATTATTAGGTATGATGGTATATCGTGATGGTGATAATTTGAGAAGGGTAAAAGAAGTTGTGCATGTTGCATATATTAATTCCTCATATGCATTGGATGTACATTCATATTTATACATTGTGATTGTCTGATTTATGAAAACCAATAATTATGTATGATGACTGGGTAGTGCTAGTTAGTCTCAAGGTAATATGTCATGAGTATAGTTACCTGAAACTACATGATTAAAGTTGCTATGCTATTTAAGAAGTGAATAAATAAGGAACCCGACTAGATCCTGTAGTCTCAAGTATTGATATAATGAACCCTGTTAGGTTGTCCAAACTAGATTCGAAATAGGGTTACATAAAATTGAGTAACAAAATAGGTAGAATAGATTTTTCAAGGACAAAGATACATGAAAATGTTAAGTGACATGTAGGTCATAGAGAGACTAACTGTTAATAGTAACACATGTATGAACTACCTTTATTAAATTGATTTTTTTAAAGCCATGGCTTCTTTTCTATTTGGTATTATTATTATTATTTATTTCTAACCTTAGTCCGCCTATGATATCTATAGTACACATATTACACTTACTATATTCTTCCTGGAATATAGCCATATTATAGATCAGTTGAAGTTTCTATAGCAGTGGTAGTGATTGTTCTCCAATAGCTCCTACACTCTCGATCTTGCATGGATATTGTTTTATGTATTTGTACTTCTTATCTAGTGCTCTTCTACCGATTTAGGCTAATTTTAGGGATTCACTTTTGATTATTTCTTGCATAATTTTTACTTATCAAATGTATTGAAAATGGTTACTATGCTTAGCTTAATTAAAATAGTTTGGAATAAGAATTGGATTTAGCTTCTGTAAGGGTTCTCCTATCTAAGGTAGTATTAGGTAGGTGGATACTTGATTTGTGTCTTGGGTAGAGACAAGAATATCTAGTAGGGTCATGTGGATTGGTGTATTGATGCCCACATAAAATCTATAGGAGGATAAAAGGCATATAGCAAATTTCTTAATTTTTATCTCTCCTATCATGCCATCTCAATATTATGTCCCTGAGTTGAGTCCAATTTGTATCTAGCAAATTCCATTTGATATTTGAATCATCAAAATTTAAACTAGTTGTCCGCAGATGGTATCTTCTAACATTCCAACTAGTAGAGGTCATTTTGAAGCATAGCAAATTGATTTGTTGTGTTTGTTTGATATTTTTTGAAGTATTTGCTACAAGACAATAACATGAAAAAATATGTTATGTGGATGGTTCTAATTGTGACTTATTTGGTCAATTCCTTAATTGTAAATTTTTGTTATGTGTGTTGATTTCAATGATGTTTGGTATAGGGAAAACATTGTGGGACTGCGTGTTATCTCAAGGTGTATCTTCATTTTTGTGACTTAAGACATGTCAAATATATTCATGATTTGGATTATTCCTCTAATTCTATCTAAATCTTGATGAACTACATAGGTGTCGAGCATCTTTAGAGGAGTGATTATTTCTTGCATAATTTGTTGTTTATGTATAATATTATATAAACTATCATTTGTATCTGCTTTTTCTAAGGTTAATTTTATTCTAAATAATCTTTCTTCTAATTGCCTTTTTTTCACTTTTAAGCTGATTCCTGTAATTAATTTCTTCATATAACCAACTGTTTTTCTCTAACTCTTCTAATATATTCTATCATTTTTTAATCTGTATAATATCCGTCTGAATATTAATTATCTAAATATGAGCAGTAGCTATCATTATATAAGTGTAAGTTTTCTATAGAACTTAATAACTCTTCATTAAAATGAAATACCTTTTCGTATATAATTTTTCTTATATCTACTATTTCTATATCCTTAAGTGCATACAAAACAAGTATTTAAAATTTATCTATCATCTCATCAAATAAGTAAATATTCATTCTTCGTATGATGCTATTTTCAAAATATTTCCTCCAATCATATACATAACAAAATATGGTCATCTTAGATCACTATATACTAGATTATTCTTAAATAACATGTTATTCGATCACTATTAGCATGGTAATCTGGATACTTTTTCAATAAACAGTGCCTCTACTCTGGTTACTCCCCTATCACAGCTTCTTTGCTTTATCGGTTTCACCTTTAGGATGACATAATTCTTGAAAAATTTTCTCCTTTTCCACTTTGATAATAAACTTCTTAACATGCTATTCTTCGAATAATTCTACTATAAAATAACTAATATGAGCTTATTTTATTATATCATGATTGTCAAGAATTTATGAATTTAGCTATTCATAGTTGTAAGTGAAAATACCTGTTCTGGTAGATTTGATAAATCTGTGCTTTGCTCATCCATAGCTTTTCCTTAGAAATATACCTATTTTTATTAAATATTCAAAACTTTTTGTGTACAAGAAAGAAGGCTTGCTTTTAACACATGAAGGCAAGCTCTCAACACATGAAAGTCTTGCCTTAGATTGTCGTATGGCTTACATATTTATAATCCTAAAAATGAAAACACGTAAACTATTTACACTATTCCTAATTTTACATCTGTCAAAAAGTAAAAGACTAGTAATTGTCCTAACTTTACACTTGTGCTAATCTTACAAAAGGTATAGAAATATCTCTACAAAAAAGAACACTAATAATGGCTTTTTGGCCCAAAAAAAAGTCAAAAAGGCCAGTATAGCTTACATGATAAGTCAAAAAAGACTAGTAAATGCTAATAAATGCTTACATAATTTACGTATTCTTATGTCAAAAAGACTTATTCACATGTTTCTTTCTATCTTGTCTTCTTTTGTCTTTTGTCTTTAGTCTTTATTTCTTCATTGCTCCATTGATTTTTGTCATCTAGCTGTCGTCCTTTATCTTCTTTGTTGATTTTTTCTTTTATTCTAGCTGGACTTCTAGAATCACGTTATTTTCTCTATTGTATTTTGAGCATAGGTGGTCGGGATATTTGTGTCCAATTAATTTGAAATATCTGGTTAATAAATCTTCTGAAATAAATTCCTTTTTAATTGCCCTTGTAGATGGATGTTTTTTTGGATTAAGCAACATCATAATCCATTATTTAACATCTTCTATATCAAACTGTCGTAGTTCTCTTGAATTTGAATAGATCATTAATTGATCTCTCGAATAGTAGCTCCATATGGGATTTTCATTAAGATAATTTTTTGCTAGTTCTTGAATAATTGTAGCTATTCCTATAGTTCTCTTATTTGCATAAAAATTAGGTATCTCAACTTTAGGTATCTCTGGCTATTGAACAATATCTTTCGGTATAATCATATCTCTGGTTAATCCTATTTTTAAAACTTATATGACTGGTTTAATTTTGTCATATAATATCTCTGCTGGTACAGTTTAAAAATTTATAAAAAATAGATTTCCTTTGGATATTTTGTTATAAGTGGAGAATGTTTTGTATAATTCTGGTAAAACTGCTAGTTTATCTCCTTCTTGGGTATATATGATATTTAATATTTCATAACTGAAACAAGTTTTGACTAAGTTTAGGTTGGTTTTTGTTAGTTCGATTAACTTGTTGTAACTTTGTAATTTTTGGGTTATATAGCCTGTGTTTAGTTCTTGGATATTTGTAGCTCTGGGTCTAAGGTTTAGGTAAGTTTGTATTTTGTGGATATTTTCTATGTATACTCGAGTTATATGGTTATAGGCTTTTCTTATCTTGGTTTAAACTTTCTCGATATATGGTAGTTTGTGGGGGTATGAACAAGGGGTTCTTTTGTGTTTTTGGTATAAATGGTTTTTCAAATATCTTGTTCATGTTCATGTTCTGATATCTTTGTCCACTAACTCCTGTGCTTGTACCTGTAGTTGTAGATTGATAAATGTTTTGGATTTTATGGAGTGTCCCAACGTCTCCTTTTATCTCTGGAATTTTGTTATCTTTCGATCGACATAACTCTGCACACTGCTGAGTTATCTGAGTCATAGCTTCAGACTTCAGTTTAACTTTATTAGTCTTTAGCTTTTCTATTTCATTACCCAAACTGTCCACTTTCAGTAAAAGTTTAGTTAGGGTTTTGAGTATCTTTTCTAAAGCATCATCTTCTATTATATCAGTCTGTGTAGCTTTGTCTTGATATGTAATCTCCAATAACATTTTTGTTAGTACTTATTACTTCAATTGTAAACATAAAATTTAATATATTCAATGCTAATCTCCGAATGTCCTTCGTTGTAACTGAATTTGGTATTTTTCTTGTTAGCCACCATCGTACCTGTGTATTATCTGTTCGTACAATAAATTTGTTATATAAAATATATGGCTCAAATGCTAATAAACATTTGTATAATGAACATAATTCTTTTCTATTTATTTTCCATTTTATTTTTGTTTCATTAAACGTTCCTGAGTAGTATCTACAATGATGTTCTAATTTTTCTTCTTCATATCTATATTTAAGTACTCCTCCATAATTATATTCACTTGCATCTTCTTCTATTATATATGTAAATTTTTTATTTTCGTGTGGAAATTATAATTTCGGAAACACTTTACAAAGTATTTTTATTTTTCGAACTTGTTTTTTATCTTCTTCGTTGTAATTATACTCCACATCCTTTTAAAATTTTTTCTGTAATGGCTTTAGGTTTTCTACTAATTTTGGTATATATTCTCTTACTTGGTTTACTAATCCTAAAAATGATTGTAATTTCTTTTTTGTATCTTATTCTTCTTTTGAATTTACTATTTTTTTGTACTATATGTTGTTGCATTTTGACTCTACTTTTATCTATTTGTATTTCTAAAAACTCTATTTGATTTTTCATAATTTCGACTTTCTTCTCTCTTAAGCTTATTCCTGAATTTTCTATTATACCTGCAAATTGTTCTAATAATTTTAAATATTCCTCTTTAGTTTTTTTATATAGTAGTATATCATCTATGTATACTATACAATTAGGTAATTATTTAAAATAACTATCCGTAAAGTGTTGGTATCTACCTGGTGCATTTTTATATCGAAATGATAACACATTCCATTCGTAAAATCCTTGTGGTACTGTAAATGCAGTTAATTTTTTAGATTCTTTTTCTAGTTTTAAATGGTAAAATCTTGATTTACAATCAAATTTACTAAAGTAATTATATCCTTGTATTTGTCTTATTTTTAATATCTTATTTGGTATTGGATAATTATATGTCATTGTTTTTGCATTTAGGTTTCTATAATCAATAATCATTCTACTTTTTCCTCTTTTTTGTTCACTGTGTTTATTTACTATAAATGCTGAACTTGTGTGTTTGCCATTACTTTTTTGTATGTATTGTTTTTCTAATAATTCATCTATATGCATTTTAAGTTCTTTCAAATCATCAAAGTTATATGTTAGTGGTTTTTGGGTTATTATACTATTTTTATCTATTAGCTCAATTTTTACAATAGTGTTATGTTTTTTCCATCCTTTTTATGAATCTTCACTATATAGTTGTCTTAATTTTTATTTTTTTTATTTCTACCTTATCTATAGAAAATATAGTTATTTCTTCTTTATTTATTGAAAATATAACTATTTCTATTGTGTCTTTAGTATTTTTTATATTTTCTAATTTTTGTGTGATTTTCCCACTTCCTTTTATCCAATCAGTTTTCTTTCTTATTTTATTAATAACTCTTTTTACTCTTACCTTTTGTTTACATGGTGTTGTAAACCACCAATGTGTTTTAGTTATTATATGTGGGTATAGTTTATCTAAAAACGACATTCCTAAAAGCATATCTTTTGATGTTAGTTCATAATTATAGATCTCTTCTATTATTAATATTTTATCCCATACTTGTATTTTTATATTTCTACCTTTATAGGTAATTAAGTTTCCTTTATTATTAAATCCTTTGACTACTAGTGGTGTTTTTATCTTATTCCATTTGTCTTCTGGTAAACAATTATATCTAAATAAGTTGGCTTCTACTCTTGTATCTACCATAGGTGTATAATATCTGTTATAATATCTTTCTACTATTATTTTCATAAGTACATATATTTTCATGTTAATGTTCTTTTTATCAACAATCTTTCTTTATTGTAGGTTATGGTATATTATGTATGTTCTATATTGTAGGGTTTACTTGTTCTAACCATTTTATTCCTAATATTATCTCTGTTTTTTTGCATATCTTCCTTTATTTCAAATTCTATTCTTATTTTCCTAACTCCTATTATTATTTCCTTTTCTGTTGTATCTTTAATAGTTATTAAACTTCTTGGTAGATCTAGGCATATATTACTATTAGATTTTATTTCTTTATTTTTCACTAGATATTTTGCTATATGATTTTCTTCTTGTCCTGTATTTAGGAGTATTAAATATTCTTTTTCATTTATTGTTCCCGTTATATAATATTGAGTTAAATTAACTGTTGATGTTATTTCATAATTTGTTCTTTTCGATGATCCTAATGATTCTGGTTTTTCGAAAGTTATTCTTTTTGTTGTGCTTATTCTATCATTTATTATTTCTAAATCCTTTTCTATATCTATGTCTTTGTAACTATAATCATTGTTATCAATTATTTTTACAAATTGTTCAAAATGAATTTATATTTGTATTTTATTAATTCTATTTTTTTCGTTATTTTATATTTTGTTGTTAATACATATAGATTTTAAAATGTTCCTATAAATATTTTATTTCCTCGGGTTAGTTCTATTCCTGATATTTTCAAATACAATACTAATGATTTATCTATATTTTTATCTGTTATTACTACCGAATAATTCACACTTATTATAAATTTTTGGTATATTAAATTGGGTTAATTATATAACTTAGCCAATATTGACTCCTAATTATCTTATTTACCCTAGTTTCAATTAATTACAATTCATAGTCTACTCTTGCCTATTAATTTTTCATAATTACAATTCATAGTCTCTCTCATGTATTTTTTTCTTTTTCTCTATTTTCTATTACTTTCCTTTTTTTTCATTTTTCAGTTTTTTCCTTTTCTCTTTCTTTTCTTTTTTCTTTTTTTTTTCTTTTTCGTTGGTATTTTTTTCCTTTTTCTGTTTTTCTTTTTCTTTTTTTTTTCTATTTTCTATTACTCTTTTTTTTCTTTTTTCATCATTTTTTATTTTTCCTTTTTTTTGTTTTCTCTTTCTTCTTTCTTTTCCCAATTTTTTCTTTTTCGTTGTCTTTTTTTTCTTTTTCTTTTTATTTTTTTCTTTCTTTTTTTTTCTCTATTTTCTATTACTCTCCTTATTTTTTTTATATTTTTTCTCCTTTTTTCTCACATTTTTTCTCCTTTTTTTATTTTTATTTTTCTCCTTATTTTCATTTGTGCGAACTAGCAAATACAAATATAAATGTGAAATATGTTTTAATTTTTTCTTTTTCATAAAATACAAATACAAATGCGAACTATAACATATAGATACAAGTGTGAACTATCATTTATATTTTTTAGTTTTTGAAAAGGAACAATTGATTTTCTTTTTATGAATACTTGTTTGTATTTATTTATACAAATTATATTTATTGGTACAAATAAATACAATTCAATTTTTTATATAAATACAATATATACAAATACAATATGTATTTGTATTTTTAAAATCATTGGTTTCATTTGTTTGTAATTGTATTTGTATCAAGTGATATTTATTTATTTACAAACACGAATAATAATTTTCACATACAAATACAAAATAGTACATTTGTATCAAATGATATGTTGCATTTTTATATATTTTAGAATCAAGAAAATACAATTAATGCATTTACTTTTTTGCATACAAATACAAATGATAAATTGTACATAATCACGGCTAAATACAATATGCAATCAACTTAAAAATACAAAATGATTCTATAAAATAAAAAGACATTAACGAAAATAGGATATAAATATAAATATAATTTAAATATATAAACACAATAAAATCATAATACAAATATAATCCAATATAATATATAATCAATTATAAAATACAAATACAAAATAGTTCTTTAAAATACAAGTGCGAATTATATAAAATATAAATGATGGTGCGAACTAACAAATACAAATACAAGTATGAACTATAAAATACAAATATAAATACGAACTACAAAATACAAATACAAGCACGAACTTTAAAATACAAATACAGTTTTATCAATGAATACAAAAATATTAAGGTAGATTATAATGAAGAAGGATACAAAGCCTTGGTTGATTCAATGGGTACTATTCCTGCAAGAATTTAATTTTGAGGTAAAGCATAAAAAGGATACAGAGAATTAGGTTGTAGACCATTTGTACAACCTAGAAGAAAAGACAATGCTCATACTAGGTGATGAGCTAGAGAAAGCAATTTATACATGAGGTACGCAAGTTCTTTTTGGATGAGCCATTCTTATTTTGGGTTTGTTTGGATGGTATGATTAGGAAATGTATTCCCAAAGTTGAAATGATGTATATTCTTGAGGCTTGTCACTCGTCCACAATTAGGGTTCACCATGGCAGTGCACGCACAAACTATGTGATCTTGCATTGTGTTACCGTTGTCCGACTTTATACAAAGATGCACATTACTACCATGCTATTACTAATGCCAACACCAAGGAAATATCTCGCGAATGCATGATCTTCTCATGCTACCTATTCTTGCGTTTGAGTTGTTTGATGTCTGACGAATTGATTTCATGGGACCATTTTTGAGTTTGTATAATATAAAGTACATATAGGTGGTTGTTGACTATTTTTAAAAGAGGGTGGAAGTGGTTGTTCTTTCAAATAATAAGGATTGCAGTGTCACAACACTTTTAACAAAGAACATATTCACGAGGTTTGGTACTCCATGTGCTATTATTAGAGATGTGGATCCCAATTTTATAATTGTTTGTTTAAAGTACTACTAAAAAAATATGGTGTGAAATATAAGGTGGCTTTACCTTTCCATACAAAGATGGAGGGGCAGGTTGAGGTCTCCAATCGTGAGCTCAAGTCCATCTTTGCAAAGACTATAAATGCCAACCGGAATGATTGGTCAAGTAAACTAGATATACACTTTGATCTTACCTAACAACTTTTAAAACTCCCATAGGTGCCTCTCCATATCATGTTGTGTACAACAAGGCATGCAACTTGCTGATTGAACTTGAGCACAAGGCACTATGCATTGAAAAAGAGAAATTTTGAGTGGAGTGATGTTACAAACCTGAGGATTAGTAAGTTAAATGAGTTGGATAAATTTTTCCTTTGAGCATATGAGATCTCAGATTTGTACAAAGAGGGGATGAATCTATATTATGATTAAAAGATTGAGTAAAGGGTGTTCCATCCTAGTGATATGGTCCTGTTGTATAATTTTAGACTTTACTTGTTTCATGGAAAGTTGAAGTCTAGGTGGTATGGACCATTCACTATGGTTAGGATATTCTCGCATGGTGCAATTGAGCTAAAGTGAGACAAAAAATCCCCTTTTAAGGTGAACGGGCAACATGTTAAGCATTATATGGGAAATATTGATAAAGTGAAGGTTTGTGTTTATGTAAGCCTTAGCAAATTCTAAGTAGCCAAGGAAACTAAATTTTGCAGCAATGTTAAATCAAGTTCTTCGTGGGAGGCAGCCCATGGTCTAGTTGGTGAAGTATGAGTATCAAATATAGTGACGTCGTGCCGCGATATTAAATTAAGCGTGGATTGAGAGGCAACCCAGTATTTTAGTATTCACATTATTTTCATATTTGAAGGTTTAAAGGATAGGAAAATGCCTGGAAGATGGTAAAATATGGAGAAATTCAGATATGTCCAGTTAAGTGGACTTACAGACCAACTTACGGGGGTCGTAGGTCCTACCTAATACAATTATACGGTGCCGTAGGTGTCAAAAAGTCTTAGGAGATTTTTGGGTCTCTAAAGTAATACTTACAAACCCACTTACTGGGGTTGTAAGTACAACTTATGAACTTACTTACGAGGGTCATCAAAATTAGAGTTGAATAACCTGTAGGAACCACTTACAATGCCATTTACGGTGGCCATAATTTATACCTACAGGATGTGAGTGGACCCTCAATTTGACCAAAAATAAGGGTCACAAATTTTTTTAATCTAGGTTAGGCCCAATTGACCTGACCCAATCTGGCCCTACCACTTCTCTTAAAATTCAAAAATCCAATCCATTTGCCCCACTACTTCAAATTTTAAAACTCCTACTCTGACTAAAACTCATCAACTTCTCTCTTAATCTATAAAAGGTAAAAATCTCATAAAGTCTTATCAGTTGTATGCATAATCATTAGAAAGTAGGATTCTTTTCACTTTGTTCATCTGCTACTTCTAACTGTTCGAAACTAGGTAAATACTTTTTAGATCTAACTTAGTAAAAACATAATAATAATTATGGAATTTATGAATAATGCCTGATATATCAAGAAACTGATAACATCTCTTTGAACCTTGAAAAATATCGAGCCTAAAATAGGTAACATTGTATTTGTTTCATGATTTGTATTTAGAAAAATAGTGATAAGTTTAATAAATAAAGTAGACATTGAGTAATTAGAAAAAAAACCCAAATACATGTGCATTACCTGTGAAAATAAATTGATACATGTTATAGCGTATGTAAATGGCCTAAAAATTGAAATATACATTGTGTGGGAGAAACTTTGTGTGAAAAAATGACCAACTCTATGAAGGTCAGTTACAAGGATACTTACAGGCCTCGTAGAAAGTACATTTAATGATGTATGAAGCCTCATAAGTGTCATACGAAAAGCCTTAAAACTTTAGGGATTTTTATAGTACTTATGAGGGTACAAACCACCCCTATAAGTACTACTTACGATAACCATTAGTGGGGTCATAGGTAGGCCTGCATTAGATTTTCAAATTTTTTCAAATTCTTTTATTCCATTCTTGTATTTCAGATAATAAAACCTACCTTTTCAAGTATGATTCCAACAAAAGCTGCACCAAAGAAGAGAATTCATTCTAGGTGCTGAGATGAGTCTACTGAGAGAAGTGGCTCTACTGAAGAGTATCTTATGATTAAGGAAAACACCAATTTCCCTATGATAGACTCAAGTCCAATCAAAGAGATAGGCTGTATATGCATCAATTATTGCCACATTAGGTACTCTGCCTATCCCAGTTTTTATACAGACGAGCTCCCAGCCCATACCAGCTATTATTCAGTAGGGCTCTCAACCCACACCAGCACAGGTAGGGGCCTATACTGCACCACTTAGACCTATTCGTAGGCCAAGGATGAAGTCATCCCAGACATCACCACTATGAGATTTTTATTTTAAGAAGAGAGAGGGTAATTCAGAGAGTGAGGTACAGTTAGGGTTAGGGTCCTGAGAGGAGTTTGAGTTTGGATCAATTTCTACTTTAGATGATGAAGAGGATGCACCTGGCTCTCAGTCTCAGGAGGGGTCAGAATATGCATTCAGTTCAGCTAGTGAGTCAGCGTCTGTCTATGTTGCTCACTAGTCTAAGGAGGATGTAGCATTCACAACATTCTCAGCCTATTACACAGGACACTCAGACCCTTATTCCAATATTTACTGTGCTAATATCTGATTCCACAAAGGTTTTTGGTTGGGCCTATTGCAAAGATTTCTATAAGATGGTTTATGGAGGTTTTGGAGCATATTTTTATGACATAAAGCTTTATCACAGATCAGGGTCATCCAAATCAAAGTATTACAATAGAGGTTAGGATTGATTTGATGAGGCAAGTTGGAATACCAGACCTATGAGCCTCATTTGATAGTTATTGGTTAGGGTGGATGGCTCAATACTAAGGTTCATATAGCTCACTCTAGTTTGGGAATTCTATACTTTATATGCCTCGACGATCTACTATATTACCCTACCAAGAGTATAAGAGTTGAGCAGCCCCAGCTAACCCATAATTTGGTCAGGGGGTACATATGGATTTTTCTGAGGAAGATATTTGTCAAGTGTTATATATGAGAAACTAGCATCGATAATTGAGTTTGATTAATAGATGAGGCTAGTTCAAGAAAGGCGCGCTATAAGGGTCGTAAAGCATAGACATAAGATACTTGATTTGTCTAGATAGATAGCCTCCTTGATTTTTAGAATGATTGTTGGATATGACATTGATTTGGTAAGGTTGATCTAGCTGGAGATCCATATTATAGTATTCGATGAGATCATCACCCTTTTTTTCCCTTTTTTGATTTAGTAGATTTTTTATACAGCCGAAGTGCTACATATTCTTAAGGTAGACCATCATATTTAGGTGACGCTCATATCCAACATTAGCTTGATAAGGTATGTGTCAAAACTCGATCCTTGTAGAAATAGCATAGCCACCTTCTACAATTATTTAGGCCTATCTTAAAGGGCCCTTTATTCTAGTAGATCATGTTGAGAGGCCAGAGTTCTTAGTGATATTGAAAGGTCCGAGCAAGTATTTAAGCTTGAGACTTCTATTGCAGGTAAGGGGATAACGACCATATCTTCATAAGCCCCCACTTCTACATCTAAGCTAGCTGGGACATCTACTTCTCCCCTCTTCCTATAGTTATAGGTTTTATTAGTATGCCATATGAATTTCTACAATGATTGGTTGAGAGTTAGGATAAGGAGATTTCCCGCCTTACCACATGGAGACTTAGATAGCGATATTATTTGCATTAATCTGGCCTTGGGTCTAGACTACATTAGAGTTTACTAAGGCACAATTTAAAAAAAGGTTGAGGTTTGATATGGCAGAGTATAATAGAGAGCCTTTCACTCAGATTTATATACTTGAGGCTCGGATGACTGCATGGTTGCGTAAGGTCCAGACTCTAAATTTATCTGGCTTTTGTAAGGAGATGGTACATTATGCATTAATGTACTATCACTAGCAGAAAGTCAGGTTCTAGTCATTCATTTTGTTTTTCCATTGTTTATGCAGTCATTACCTCCACCTCCACCTATGATATTTAACTTATTTGTGGATGATGATATGGTCCCAATTGTTGGGACTATGAGAAGTTAGGAGATGGAATTATAAAACTCTACCTTGGATTATTTGCAGACCCTAAAAAGAGAATTCATGGTTTTAGTGTGTCCCACAATATTAAATGCCGAATATGAGTTGAGATAGTTTTGGAAACATCATATTTTCCCGCCATACCACCACCTCATCTAATTAAGCCATAATATGCCCTAATGAGGCAAGTCTGATTTACACACCTAGAGTATCTCATGTATGTCTTCAATCCTAGAGTATGTTTTGTATGGCTATATTCTATGTTATAGAGTTGTATCCATATTGAGATTACTCATTTTGATATATCACTCAAATTATGCTCAAAATTCTTTGCTTCTTAATGTTATTAAAACATCAGGCAAGGAGTATTGGAGGTAACAAATATACCTTTTTCTAGTGGATCTTAGAAATTTCATGTCATTAGATATCACTTTACAGTTCTAGATATCTATTTATGCCATGGATACTTCAAATGAGTTATAAACTTTCAGCATGAGTGAGTTTGTATAGCCAACAATTTAGTTTAACAATCAGACAGATAGGCTCCTAAATTTTAGACCTTTTCATCTAGTCTTACTATTTGAATTTTCATGAATATGACTATTATATACGGTTCTTCATTTTCATTCATTCTATATGTAAACTTATTTAGGTCATTTTCCCCAGTAAAAATTAGTTCTAATTTGAAACACCCCAGATTTTTGGCCCTTGGAAATTTCTTGAGCCTTGAGCTCACTGCCTTGGTTATGACTAAACACACAGAGTTGTAAGGTATCTTGAGGAATCACTGGTATGAGTCATAACCAAATCAGTGTGTTGGTGGCTTAAATCTGCTTTGAGTATGAGTGGCTCACTAAGATCCGTATGGTTATATTGTGAGTCAATAGGTGCAATTGTAGAATGTCCAGTGTATACCCCAATTTGGGTTCTGTGTTGACTATTACTGGACCCTATGATTGTAAGGTCTAATTATGAATGGGTTGGTCAAGTCATATGTTCGATAGTGTATAGGGTCCTATTCACTATCTTGGTTATGACTCATGGTGATGAGTCATAAGCTGTGGTAACGAGTCGATGGTTGACTCATAGTCAAAGTCAACAATTTTTCAACATTTAAGTTTAGGGCACTCTGGACATTTCCCTCTTTAACCCCTTAGTCCCCATGACTTAAATACTTCCTTTGACTTCATTATCACATCATTCAAAATAAAATACTCCCAAAATTCTCAGTCAATATCTTTGTTCAAGTTAAGGATAGGGTTTCGAAGAAAGTGGTCATCTAGGGTTCTAAGGGTGATACTCTTCAAAACATAATGGTATTTCAAGCATGTTACTCTTCCCCTCTACTTGTATATTCTTAGTGACATGATTTGGATAAGCTTATATGGTTTAGATGTTGTGTCTTGAGATATGGGTTGAGGGTTTTGATAATACATTATTAAAATGTTTTTCTATGATATTTATGAAATTATTTTTCTTAAATTGATGGTTGGTAAATGCTTTGGGTGCATGGGAATGGCGGAGGGGCTGGGTATAATGGAATCCCTAAACGGGTAAATCATGTAAATCGGGGTTACAAACGAATCCCCAAATAAATTAGTTTGGTTGGGAATTGGTATCAACCTCAGCCTACTTGCATAATTGGTTTTAGAATATGTATTATCACTTGGTTTCATTTTTTTACTTGGAATTAATGCATATCTTAATTTATTAATTAGAATATAATGGTCTTGAAAACCTTGCAGTGTACACGGGAATCCCCCAAGTGATTTTTATAAAGTAGTTTGAGTGGTACACTAAAATCCCTAACTGTTAGCTTAGTGACATTGCTTGCAAGCTATAGTTGGTATGATGATACCACTTAATAATGCCTTAATAACTGACTCCTAAAATTGGTGGTTGGATTATGCATTAAATATTTTAATTTGGAAATAATGGGAGTTGTGTTAGCTAGTTGTGAAGGTGTGATTTCGAAGGATTAATAGTGAAAGCTCATGTTTACCGACATGAGAGTTGTTTTTGATGACCACACACTTGTAGGGTACAAGCGAATCACCCAAGTTTATTTACGTATATATGTATCATGGATGGTGAAGGGTACAAGAGAATCCCCGATCATCTATGATCTACAGTTCATGCAACTTACACGTATTGGGGCCTGTTCAGGAGGTAACACTAGACCCATATAGCTCATGGGTGGAATTATAATAGTAAAGCTACACAAACTCAGGTTATGGTTTTAAAAGTCCATACTAAGCTCGTTCCCCATCCCATAATTATATATATGTATATACATGGATATCCATAGACATGTACATATGCTTTGGTTTGACTTGTTTGTATTGATGGCATTATTTTATCCTTATCCCTGAGTTACATGTTGGCGTTCACCACGCTAATCATTTTTGGATGTTGTATCCTCACATGATTCAAAAACTTTCCATACTTCTACTTTTCTTGCATATTGACTAGGATTCAGGATCAACTTGTGAGTCAGACATAAGTGGAGAGCTTCCATACTTTAGAAGACCCTATTTTATGCTATGGATTTCATTATGTCTTAACTATTCTTTTTGGTTTTAGTTTTTGATATGATCGGGGGCATGTCCCGACTATATATTCTTTTATTTTTTAAGTTTTTGTCAAAATACTATAGACATCGATGGTATTGCTATTGGTATTAGTATTAGTATCGGTATCAATATTGGTATTGGTTTGTTGTTTGGCTATTGGTGGTTGGTTTTTATTATAAGCTTATCATAATGTCTTTAAATTTATATCCTCTTATCTTATTATATGTTAAAAATTCATCCTACATGGGGTGTAAGGAGGTTAATGGTTGGGTATTTGGGGTGTCTTTGGTACTTATTAGACTTGATATGATCAGGCCCTGGTTTGGGTCATGTCAGATTAGTATCAAAGCTCTTGGTTTATGGTCAATTATGTGTCTAACAAGGCCATGTCGAGTAGAGTCTCTTTTGTGGATATGTAGCGTTCCACACTTATAAGGTAGAGGCTACGAAACATTTAGGAATATTTCCCTTTCTGGTTGTTCTATTTCAAGCTATAGTGTCTAACGTGTTGAGTCTCTCTAATTCACATTTGTTTGCTTTTCAGATCATGCCTCCTAGATGATCTGAAGCTCAAAGAAACTCCTCTGTCCTACTTAAGGAAAATATTGATGGAACACGCCTTCCTTATGGGGTACAAACCCAGTCTAGAGGTACAACTCCTGATTTCTCTTTTAGAGTTCCACCAATCCCTTCTATTCCTCCTCGAGCTCCTCAGGATGATGTGTTGAATGCAGAATTTTGTCAGTCCATTCATATGTTGGCCCATTTTGAAGGTTCTTTGTTTGAGAATGTAACTTCTATTACTCCATTTTCTGAGGCAATAATGGTTGGCCAATTTTTGAGGTTGAGTCCTCCTACTTTCACTAGTTTTAAAGTTGAGAAAGATCTTTAATTCTTTATTGATGAGATGGAAAAGATCTTTTATCTAAAGTATGCCACTGATATAGAGGGCATGAGGTTCACCGCTTACCAATTGAAAGGTGTGGCATAGCAATGGTATGAGAAATGGTATTAGTCTAGGGCGATGATACTGAGTCCACTTTATAGTATGATTTTTGTAGTGCTTTTCTAGACCACTTCTTTCCTCAAGAGTCGAGGGAGGAGAAAGTGGAAGAGTTTGTTAATATAAAGTAGGACAAGCTTTCAGTCAAGGAATATAACTTATAGTTTCAATAGTTATCTTGGTATGCTTTAAAGTTGGTGCCTAGCGTGAGTGCTAGAATGAGAAAGTTGGCATTTGGGTTGTCTCAAGACTTAATTCTGGAGAGTAAGGATGCCTTGTTAAATAAGGATATGGATATTTCTCGATTGGTGGTTTATATGCAGCTAGTCGAAGAAAAAAAAGTAGGTTAAATTTCAGGGGAGGTAGAGTAAGAAATTAAACTATTAGGACTAGGGTATAGGTAAATAACAGAGTTATAGACATGGTGAAAAGTGTTCTAAGAAAAAGTGAGGGAGTTTTGGGTCTTATTCGACAGCTAGTGCTCTTTATCCCAGCCAGTCTAGTGATTGATGTTTGTCGGGTGGCGATAGTTCTAGGGCAGAGGTTTCCCAATCTCAGTCTAGTGGGGCTTAGTCAACTTAATCATATCCACTTTGAAGGCTTTATGGTCGGTTGTATCATGGGTTTTGTGATGAGGGGAGGGATAGGAATTTTAAATGTGGTTATCTAGGGAATATGTGTGGAACTTTCTCGTGGTTAAGGTTGATTCTGAGGTAAAAAAGTGTCCTATTTCCTTTACATCAGCTCCTGCACCAAAGGGTTCCCCTTCTGGCTGCGACACTGGTCGGAACTGTCTCTCTGCTCTCACTACCAATCAAAAGTCTGAGGCATCTCCACATACTATTACTAATATGTTAAAACTCTTTTACTGAGATGGTTAATATTTAGTTGATCTAGGGTCCACTCTTTCTTCTGTGACCATATTTATGGTTGTGCATTTTTGTTTTGGTCTTGAGTGTATTTTGGACCCCTTCTCTATTTCAACCTCGGTGGGTGACTCTGTGGATTCTAAAAGAGTCAATAGGGGTTTAGTAGGGACCGTTGGTGGTAGAGAAACTCTGGTAGACCTAATAGAGTTAGAAATAGTTGATTTTGATGCCATAAAGGGGATGGATTGGTTGCACTCATGCTATGCTTCTTTAGACTGTCGAACCCATAAGGTCATTTTTAAATTCCCTAATAAGTGTATTATTGAATAGGAGGAGAGTTCCGTGGTACCTAACGAAAGGTTTATATCATATCTTAGAGCCCAAAAATTTATTTCCAATGGATGTGTTTACCATTTGGTTTGGGTTAAAGATTCTAACTCCGAAGGTCCTTTCTTAAAATTCATTCTCATGGTAAATGAATTCCCTAAGGTTTTCCCTAATGATTTTCCGTGTATTCTCCTGATAGGGAGATTGATTTTTGGATTGATCTTGTTCTGGATACTTGCCCAATATCTATTCCCCATATAGAGTGGCCCCAACAGAGTTAAAGAAGCTTAAAGAGCAGTTAAAGGATCTTCTAGACAGGGGTGCACCTATTTGTACGTTCATAAGAAGGATGGTTCCCTTCGAATATGTATTGGTTATCGACAATTGAATAAGGTAACCCTGAAGAATAAATATTTCTTTTCAAGGATTAATGAACTCTTCAATCAATTATAGGGTGCTAAGTTCTTTTCTAAGATAGATGTTTAATTCGGGGACCATTAATTAAAGATTAGGGAAGCGGATATCCCTAAGACTATCTTCCCAACCTGGTATAGCCACTTTGAATTTTTTTTTGGATATCTTTGGTTTGACTAATACCTCGGTGGAATTTATAGATCTCATGATATAGTCTTTTGTTAGTTTCTAGATTTATTTGTCATTGTTTTCATTGATGATATTATTGTGTACTCTAAGAGTAAGGCAGATCATGCCGATCATATCCACCTTGTGTTGCAGACCTTAAAGGATCAATAGTTGTATACTAAGTTCTCTACGTGTAAGTTTAGCTTCAATGTTGTGATTTATCAGGATCATGTTATATCTATTGAAGGGATTATGGTGGATCCACAAAAGGTTACAGTGGTTAAGAAGTGGCCTAGACCCATGAATCCAACTGATATTCAGAGGTTCTTGGGTTTAGCCGGTTATTACAGAAGGTTTGTGCAAAAAATTTTCCTCTATTGGTGCTCTATTTACTAAGTTGACTCAGAAGAAGGTGAAGTTCCTCTGGTCTGATGCTAATGAAGGTATTTTTGTGACGATGAAGGATAAGTTGACCTTAACTCCGATCTTTACTTTGCCAAAAAGCATTGATGGTTTCGTGGTCTATTTGATGCGTCCTCAATTGGACTGGGTTGCATTTTAATACAACATGGTAAGGTGGTTTAATATGGTTCATGGAAATTGAATGCTCATGAGAAGAATTATTCGACTCATGATTTTGAATCACTAGTTGTGGTGTTTACAGTAATGATCATACATACTTATTTATATGGGATTCATGTGGATGTTTTTTCAGATTATGAGAGCCTACAATATGAGTTCACATAGAAGGAGTTGAATCTCAGGTAGAAGAAGTGGCTTGAGTTGCTAAAGAACTACGACATGAGTCTCTACTACTACCTAGGTAATTCTAACATGGTTGCGGATGCTCTTAGCAGGTTATCCATGGGAAGTGTAGCCCATATGGATAAGGATAAGCGGGAGTTAGTGAAAGATTTCACTTTTAGCTAACCTTGGAGTTCGTCTCTTAGACTCTAAGAATGGTGGTGTGTTTGTGAAACAAGTGGTGCACTCACTTTTTGGTATAAAAGTAATGGAGAAGCAAGTGTTGGATCCTATCTTGGTGCAAATCAAGAATGACGTGGAAAGGAAGAAAGTGATGGCTTTTGAGATTCAGGGTGACGGCATCTTAAGGTACCAAGAGAGGTTGGGTGTTCTCGATAACGGTGGTTTGTGAAGTAGGATCTTGGCTGAGGCTCATGAGTCATAGTATATAGTTCATCCCAATTCCATAAAGATATATCATGATCTTATGGAAATATATTGGTGGAATAACATAAAGAGGGATGTAGCCAACTTTGTGGCTAAATGTATAGTGTGTCATCAATTGAAGGTGGAGCATATGAGTCTTGGTAGGTTGTTTCAAGAAATTGACTTGCTGATATAGAAATAGGACGTAACAAATATGGATTTCATTACTGGTCTTCCATGATTGCAGAACCATTTTGATTCCATCTGGGTCACTATGGATAGGATGACCAAGTCAGCACACTTTTTTCCGATGAAGACTAATTATTCTACTGAGGATTGTATGAAGTTGTTCCTCGTAGGGAATATGAAATTGTGTAGTGTGCCTATTTATATTATTTTGGATTGCGGTAATCTGTTCTCGCGCACTTTTGGCATTCATTTAAGAAAGGTTTGGGAACTAAGGTGAGCCCTAGTACTGCTTTTCACCCATAATCGAATGGGAAAGAAGAAAGAACCATTCAAACTTTAAAAAACATGCTCCAAGCCTGTGTGATTGATATTAGTGGTAGCTGGGTCGACCACTTACCCGATAAGGGGAAACTCAGTACCCGATTTGTTGGGCCATATTAGATACTGAAGAGGGTTGGTAATTTTGCATAAGAATAGGATTTTCCCTTTAGTATGGGTTCAATTTACATGGTATTACATGTGTCAAGGTTATGGAAATATGTAGATGATCCTTCGCAGGTTGTTCTATTGAAGAGGATTGGTGTATCGGATTCCCTATTCTATGAGGAGGTCCTAATGAGGATCTGGATTGATAAGTTCATTAGTTTTGGATGAAGGACGTGGATTTAGTAAAGGTTTTATAGCAGAACCTAAAATTTGAGGAAGCTACTTAGGAAACCGAAGAGGACATGAAGTACAAGTATCGATTCCTTTTCCCTATCCCAAAAACTCATGCTTAAGGTATGTGTTGTTCCTAATATCTTGGTTTTCTGACTTTGTTAGAGAAAATAGTGATTTCCTAGGCATACTTATTTTCTGAGATTGTTAAAGGTAATAATAGAGGAATACGGAGTCAAATCGTGATAACAATTTCCATGTCCCATCATTCCAGGACGAATGATCCAAGTGGGAAGAATTGAAAAACCTTAGATCTTTGGCCCTTGGAAATTTCTTGAGCCATGAGCTCACTACCATGGTTAGACTAGACTCCCAGAGTCGTAAGGTGTCTTGACTACTCGTTGGGACAAGTCATAACAAAATTAATAAGTTGGTGGCTTGACTTTTCTTTGAGTATGAGTGGCTCACTAGGAGCAATAAGGTTATATTACCAGTCGTTAGGTGTAATCATAGGGTGTACAGTGTTTACCCCTATTTTTTTCTGTGTGGACTACGACTGTAACCTACGAGTCATAGAGTCTAATTCTGAGTGGATTGGTCAAGTCATAAGGTTAACAGTATATAGGGTCCTAGTTATTATCTTTGTTATGACTTATAGTGATGAGTCATAAGGTGTGGTAATGAGTCAATAGTTGACTCGTAGTTAAAGGCAACACTTTTTCAGTATTTGAGTTTAGGGAACTCTGGACACTTCCCACTTTAACCCCATGGACCCTATGACTTAAAGAATTCCTTGTGACTTTACTATCACATCATTACCAATAAAACACTCCTAAAATTCTGTCTCAAACTCTCTATTCAAGGTAAGGCTAGGGTTTCAAAGAAAATGGTCATCTAGGGTTCTAAGGGTGCTATCTCTTCCAAATTTATTGGTATTTCAGGCATGTTACCCTTTTCCTATACTTGTATTTTCTTAATGAAATGATTTGGATAAGGTTTATATGGTTTTGATGTTGGGTTTTGAACTATGGGTTGAGGGTTTTTAATATAAATTGTTTAAATTCTGTATCTATGATATTTATGAAATTATTTTGCTTTAATAGATGGTTGGTAAATGCTTTGGTGTGAATGGGAATAGTTGAGGAACATAAGTACACTGGAATCACTATACTGGTAAATCACAGAAATAGGGGGTACAAAGGAATCCCCAAATTAATTGGTTTGGTATGGGAATTGATAACAACCTCAACCCACTTGAATAATTGGTTTTAAAATATACATTATCACTTAGTTTGATTTATTTCTTGACATTAATTCATGGCTAAATTAGTTAATTTGATGATAATGGTCTTGGAAATCTTGCGAGGTACACGAGAATCACCCAAGTGATTTTTATAATGGATTTTGAGGGGTATAAGGGAATCCCTAAGTGTTGTCTAACTAACATTGCTTGTAAACTATAGTTGGTATGATGATACCACTTAATAATTCCTTAAAAACTGACTCCTGAAATTGGTGGTTGGATTATGTGTTAAATATTTAATTGGGCAATAATTGATATTGTGTTAGCTAGCCGTGAATGTGTGAGTCCAAAGGACTTATACTAGAGAATTATGTTTATTGACATAAGGGTTGGTCTTGATGACCACGTACTTGATGGGTACGAGCAAATCTCCTAAGTTCAGATATGTATTTATGTATAATGAAGGGTGAAAGGTACAAGGGAATGCCCGGTCTTCTATTATATCTCCGATTCGTATGGCTAACATGCACTGGAACCATTCAGAGTGTAACATTTGAACCATATAGCCCATGGGTGGAATTATGACAGTAAAGCTACACAAAATCATGTTAAGGTTTTAAAAGTTCATGCTAAGCATGTTCGCTATTACAACATTATATATATATGTATATACATGGATATACATGGATGTGTACATATGCTTTGGGTTGACTTGGTTTGAATTGTTGGCTTTATTTTATTCTTATCCCTGAGTTATATGCTAGCATTTACCCCACTAACCATTTTCAAATGTTGTATCCCCATGAGATGCAGGAACTGGCCATACTTCTATTTCTACTGCACATTAACTAGGATTAGATAACACCTTGTGAGTCAGATTGAAGTGGTGAGATTCCATACTTTAAAAGAACCATTTTGTGCTATGGATTTCTTTATATCTTTTCTAATCCTTTTGTTTCAGGTTTAGATATGGTTGAGGGAATGTCTTGACTTATATTTTTTAGTTTTGATTACAGGCTTTATCAGACTACTGTGGACATGGGCAGTATCGGTATCCATATTTGTATTGATATCGGTATTGGTATTGGTTGGTTATGGTTGGTTTTAGTTATATGCTTATCATAATATCTTTAAATTAATATCCTCTTATTTGTTTATATATTCGGAATTCATCCGACATGAGGTGTAAAGAGGTCAATGGTTAGGTATTGGGGGTGTTCTTCGGTCCTGGTGAAATTTAGATACCCGATGCAGTCAGAACCTGGTTCAGGTCGTGTCCTAATTATAATAGATATCTAGATTTAAAAATCTATATCATGCTTGTTATCCAATTATAGAATCCTAACAGATAGTACTAGTGAGTTTTTTAATTTTCAAACTAGTCAAAGATTTAGTTGAAAATCTGCTCATCATGTCCATATTTAGCTCTTAGAATTCTGTATTAGGGATTGCAACTCTTTCCCTATCCTTTCAGACAATTCAATCTTCATTCGAGGAAGAATCATCACTAGGGGAGGTATTTTAATATCCTAAAAATTAAAGATAATATTAGGATCATGCTTCAAGTTCATGGAAAATCAAAAATCATTTTTTGGTAGTTTGATAAATGATTTAGACATAGATTAAGTCATAAAATTGCTCCTAGCTTATAGACAAGTTGAAACATCCCTTAGCGGTTAAATTCTTCTGAAGAATATAACTATAGTCTACTTCAAATATACATAACTTTTTGACTATTGGGAATTTTCGGGCTCAAAATCCACCAAATGATAGATAATTGAATTAGATTTCTAACTCAACCAATTTCTCCTTAATCTAATACCGGGGTGAAATATTATTGCTAAATTACTAAAGCACTATCATAGCTGCCCAATGATAATGACCCTGATAACGACTCATTATGGTACATAACGGGTCATTAGGAGGGAGTCGTTACTAGGGATGTAGTGGACGAATTTGTGTTCTTAACCACGACTCAAGTCAGGAATCGTGGCTAGATCTCATGAATCGTGACCTAAGTCGCGGGGACTATTTCCAGGAGTTTTCTAGGCAGTTTCTAAGGGTTTTGTTTGATCTTTTACCACTCTTTTAACCCAAAAACTTCATTGTTTAATCTATTTTAAGGCTGAAAATTAAGATAAAACAACTCCAAATCCCTCATTAACAATAAAACACAAGAATTACTCAAGAAACATGTTATTTCCACTCCTTCAAAGAAAGAAATTAGGGTTCTTCATCTCCAATATCGAATCCTCAGAACTTCAATTCAAGAACCGAAAGTAATTAGGTATTTTGATATTCAATGAAGATCTCCTTTCAACCTCATGCCCAAATTATGATTTTTGTTCAAAAATTTTATGTTCATAAACTAGAACTTTACCCAAATTGTTAATCAGAGCTTAAATTCAATTCCTTATGATATAATTTTTACTCCTAAGCATGTTTTAATGATAATTCATGGTTTCTTAATCCCATATTGTATCATTCACACTATTCTCAAATTCAAGTATGATTTACATGATATTAGTTATGATTTCAATCATATGATCAAGCTATATGAATGATTTATTAGTTTGCAAAACTAATAAGAACTATTTACTATAATTTTGTCGATTTCAATCAATATGAATTGACATACTATGTTTTTCCTTAAAATATAGTATTTTCACAGACTTAGAATTATGAACCCTTGGTGTGTTGGTAGATTCAGGATTTTGGACTTGTGCTATGATTTTTTTCCTTTTTTCATTATGATTTGCTTTTAAATATTATTATGTTAAGTTGCATTAGTCAGAACTTGTGGTTTATAAACACTCGATACCTAGGGATTCTTGCATATATCAATTTACATAATTTGAGCACTTCAGATTATTCCATTGTTGATATATCCATAATGTAATCATAATGGATGGTGCAGTTTTTAGTGACATTTAGTTGGGAGTAGTACTTAGGACCTATTGAATGTAGGGGTAATATATCCCCCATCAATTAGGCAGAGACCGTTAGTGGCAGTCACAAAGTTCCAAAACTCCATTGCCTCCGTAGGTTATAAGGGGCCACCCATCAATTGAGGCATGACACCCTAGTCATTTAATACTTTGGTTTAGTGGATCCACTCTAGCTAATGTTGGTACCCTTGGCAAGGTACTAGCACCCTTCCAACTGTGGTTACAGGTTGGACCCTGATTTGCTCAGATTGGGGTGTGTTATTTATGGTTCGTTCCCACAGTCCTCAGTTTAAGTTCATCTTAGTTTCAGTTCAGATATGTACGACCTTATATTCATTAATTCAATTTTATACAGTATATGTTTATACTCGATTATTGCATCAGTTCACATCCCATAATTTCAGATCCAAAATTCATATACGATCCTCAGTATAGTTTTACAACATATTTATCTTTAACTTGAAATTAAATAAAATATTCATGTTTCTGCTGCTTCATAGTATACAAAAATATTTTAGTTCATGATTTAGATATTTCACTATGCTTTACAACTTTATGTACAAACATGTTTTAAATGCATATTTTAGTAAATGACTTACATCCCCAGTCATAAATCATGTTTTAAGTTTTTTCATTACTAATGAATATCTCACATACTCAGCACATTCCAAAGTACTGATAGCATACCTCTTTTACCTACATTTCTCATGCGATGTAGATTTAGGTGCTTACTACCAGATCATAGCCAAGCATATCATAGCACTCAGCTAGTAGGAAATGATTTCTCATATTTCGAAGACTCAAGTCAGTTTGTTCTTGTATTTTATTTTCTTATTCTTATGTATGGATTTTGGATAGTTGAGGGTCATGTCCCACTACCTATAGTTAGTATTGTAGAGGCTTCATAGATGGTCAGTCCTAGTTACTGTATGTAGTTTGAGTTTTCCCTTCTTTTAGATTATAGTGTTGTAAACTTTTAATAGCTGTTTATTGAAACAAGTTATCTCATGGTTATACTTCCGCTCAGTAATTTTTCTTTTATATATATTTTAACAAGTTGCTTAATCATTATACCGGTACCATGGGTTAACTTGAGATCACTTGTTGTTCTAAGCACCGTGTTAGGATAAGGGGATAGTCTCGGGTCGTGACACATTAGGTGATCTTTCTTTGAGCTTGGAGAATTATTGAAGTCCAGGAGGTAACTTCTTGGTTGTTCATAGCATCCGAATTTCTCTATCATTTATTTGTTGTATATCCTAATATTTCAAATTATTAGAGTACTTTCAGATCTTATCATATTATCCTAGAAACATCGTGTTCATGTCACCTAATTTTAGGGTTGTAGACAGTATTTTTTGTCTTTCTACTTATATTATATGAAATCTTTACTTTAAGACCTTACTTCAACTATTTCTTTACTTTATTCCGTATATTGATAAATATTTGGTTTTCGATAAGTTTGGCTTACCTTTTAATAGATTAATAGAGGTCACGTTATAATCATAACTTTTGGATTGTGGTAAAAATCCATTTAGTACGCTTTTATTTTTTCTCATTTATGATTATGTTCAGTCATACATGAATGAAAAAAATATTAAAATTAGCTAAAATTTTAGGCATCTAAATCTATCATTTTTTTTAGAAAAAAAATTTTACTTTTAAAATTTCTACACCAAAATCTACACTTCATAGGTTTAAAATATAAGTTACATGTATTCTAAGGAACAATCCTCAATCATCAAATATTCAAAATAACAAGAAAATTTAACAAATTCACTTAACACCGTTTTAATTTTTTTGTATGTCTTCACCCAGTTATATATGACTAAAATAGAAGTTATAATTGACTAAAACTTCAGTTAATATATGAGAAAGCAGAACTGGAAGAAGTAAAAAGAAGCATATACTTTTTCTGAATGTAATCTAATAAGGGGTATTGGTGCCAAAACATATAAAATGTGGGTATTACTTAAATAGGTTATCAAAATAGGGTGTCTTGTGAAATTAATACATCAGGAAATGATCAGTTATTTAATCTATGTAAGATTTGGGAAAGATTAGACAATAACTCATTTATTGATTCAGCTTATAATTTCTTCCCGAATTCAATTCAAACAGCTCATTTGTCACAATAAATCAGATTTATACTCATTGTAATTCTTGATTATCCAATGTTATGTTGTTCATGCTTCAGTTGGCAAGAGTGTGCATGCATGTATATTAAGTTGTCTCTGTGGGAACTAGGATGTGGAATTGGTGTCCTAATATAACTCTTTGGGAACTAAATCTACTCATGTTATGAGATTAGTTGTAAAGTCGTTTTAATATTTATAGACTCATATGCAAAAATTATACCAAAAATAAATTATGTGTAATAGACTGATATTATGTGCAAAAAATTATATGTAGGACCATTAGCATTATTTTGTCATGATTAAAATTTGTCTTTGCTAAATATGCATAACAAACACATGTATTTTTCTAATGAAGATATGGTGACAATCTTTGCATTTAGGGAAAATGCTAGTTGTTTCCGGAAGGAAAATTTTCATCTGAATTTTATTATTTTGGCTAAAAAAAATTTGAGGACAAAACTTATATTACATATTTGTCTTAGTTACTTCAAAGTTAACAAAGAAAAGAAATTGGTTTAGGATAGTTGGATGAGCTTATAAATCATGTTGATATTTAATCGTTAAAAAAGTACATGTAAGGTGTAAGATATTCATAATAGCATGAGGTATTTTTTGAGAAAACGATGTGAAAATTGATCATAGGAAAGAGTACCATATCACGTTATGAGTATTTTTGGGTTGGTTTAGCTCGACAAGTGATATCATATTCAATTATTCGGCAATACAAGTATGTAATAGGTGAAATGGTAGTGTGGTGGCCAGCTTACTGTATGTGCATTTATGCATATCGATTTACTATTTTTACTTGTTGTTTGGAAATGCATACTAACCAAAAAAATCATATTAGCTTTTGTTTCTGTAAATACTTGGATAATGTATGTGACAGATAGTTAACCTCCAGAACATTCATGAGGTAACAAGTGATTGAGCATATGCATGGACCTTAATTCAAAAGGATATTTTTAGATGTGCAAATAAAGTTCCACATTAGTTGATAAAAATAAAGTTACATACAAGATGTAGGAATACTTTGAATGGTGTGACACTTTTAGAGAAAATTTAGAATTGTTCATCAGTATCAAATCATGTTAAAAGTACAAATTTAGAATTGTCCATCAATTGTTATGTAACGATCCAAAATATTGGGATGTGTGTAAATGTCTCAGAAAATTTTTACAATGAATAAAATGCTCCTAATAGAACTGGGGGAAATTATTTCAATGGGAAAAAGGGATGGTATAGTGCCAAAAATTAAATAGGATTTGGGCCGGCTTTTTGCTTAGCTTTGTAGGGTAAGTTAAATGCTCCAGCGATAAAATAACTATTGAAGTGGCAACCCAACAGTAGCCAGCCCAAACCTTTTTAAAATCCTTTCTTGTTTCAACTATTCTAGGTCATAGTAGCCCCCAAAGTGAATAATACATGTGGACTGGGGGGGGGAGGGTACTGTAAGGTAATAGTATAATTGTATAGACAGAATATTCTCTTCTCTAGAATAGGATTTTATTACTGATTATGTAGGTATAACAATATATATACTTTCCTAGAATAGAACTCTAACCTATAATTGTATAGCTATAAGTATTTCATTATGTATTATGGAATAAGACAAGTTGTTATTCTAAAAATCTTGGTTTCTCTTGTTTCTCTGTCATGGTATCTAAAGCCACAATCTAATTTTTTTTTCTTTTTCTGTGTTTTCTATATTCTTTGCACAGGTACTTTGCTACCTTCATAAGTTTCTTTTGTTCTCTCTATTTTCCCCCTCTTTTGTAATCAATCGATCAATGGATTCACAATCCTCTTCGCATGATTTACTCTCTATAAAATTAGATGGTTCCAATTTTGCTCTTTAGGAATTCCACTTTGGAATCTTTGTTTAAGGCAAGGGCCTTTTTGGGTTGTTAGATGGATCTACTCGTCCACCAACAGATGCAAAAGAGTTGGATCTTTGAAAATTGAATAATACGAAGGTAATCGCTTGGATGTTGAATTCGGTACATGCTAATATTGCTATGGGGCTTACACCTTTTAGTTTGGATTATGAGATTTGGACCCACCTTTGTACAATCTACTAACAAATCAACCTTGTAAAAGAGTTTGAATTGGAACGCAATATTGCAGAATGCACATAGGGGGACAAGATTGTTTGCTCCTTTTATGCTGGCTTGCAGTTGCTCTGATCGGAAAAAGATCGAATTCTTGGGAAAAATATTTCTAATCCAGGGATCAAGGAGGTGTTGGAAGAACGAAAGAAGACAAGGGTGGTGCAATTATTAATGAAACTCCATCCTGAATTCAAGTCGATTCATGGAAGTTTATTGAACCGGGAAGTCACACCTTCTCTTGACATTGTGTTGGCAGTCGTCTTTTGTGTAGAGACAAGACTTGGAACTCATTCTGCTATGGAGTCTACACCATTACCTTCTGTTGCATTACTTTCAGGAAAATCAACAACCATTGCTTCAACAGGAAATACTAAGAGAAGTGTCCAATGTATAAATGCCAAGACTTTTGTCACATCGAAACCAATTCTCCTAAGAAGAAAAATATTTATGCTTATTACAAAATTTCTAGCCACCATATTTCAAATTGTCATCGTCGCCCAAATCATTCATGAACTGCTCACAAAGCTTATTAGACAAATTTTGTTGAGTATGTTCGTGCATAATTTCATAAAACTATACATAAATATGAGGTTCCGACTCTTATTATGAATTTTGTTGAGTATGTTCGTGCATAATTTCATAAAACTATAAACGTATTTCATTCTGATTTAGGTGGAGAGTACACTAAGACTAATCTCGTTGCTTTTTTACAAAACAAAGGAATTAGTGCCCAATGCACTTGTCCTCATACTTCGGAACAAAATGGAGTCGTAGAAAAAAAGAATCGACATGTTTTAGAAACTACATTGTCTTTATTGAGTTCGTCGAATATGCCAAAAAATTTTTGTCCCATAGCAGTACATACTTCTGTATATTTGATCAATGGACAAACTTCCCTAGTCATTGGAAATGAGACACCATATTTCAAATTATTTCATAGTAAGCCTGATTATTCTCACTTACGGGTTTTTGGTTGTGTTTGTTTTGTACATCTTCCAGCACATGAACGACATAAGATTTTGACAAAGGCAGCACAATGTATTTTTATGGGATACAATGACATACAAAAGGGGTATCTCTGTTATGATGCATTTCGTCGTCAGCTTTGAATATCTAGACATATTATTTTCTCTGGGAATCAGTTTTTTTACAAACACAATGCTAAATATGCTTCAGAATCTCTCTCTTTTCTGTACAAGTTTGATGATGATGTGGTAGCTACTGACCCTCAGTTTGAGTCTTTGGATAACCCGTGGACTATGATAATGGTGATCCCCAGCCTTTATCTCCTTTAAGTACTGATCCTCCGCTTAAATCTCCTGAACAACCCATGAATAATCGTAAAGAATCTCTCCAACCTTTATCACTTTTTGGTATTAACTCTATATTGTCATTCTCATCTTCGGAAGAGGGATCCTCTCATGCAGTTACTCCTCCACGTCAGTCTAGTAGAACAAATCGCCATGCTCCCGAATGACTTGGCTACTCTCTAGGGAAATTTTGTAAGTCCTATGCCTTGCATACCACAATACATTCTATTGAAATTCCTATATCCTAATCCCAGGATTCTACACAAACCTGCTGGAAAAATGCAAAGTCGGACGAGCTTTGTGCACTGAATGAAAATTCAACTTAGGACTTGTTGATAAACTAATGGATGGAGTTCTCATTGGAAGTAAGTGGGTGTATTCCATTAAAATGAAGGTATATAGTACAATTGATCACTATAAAACTTGATTGGTTGTCAAGGGTACAAATAGGAGTATGGCGTGGATTATGAGGACACTTTTGCATGTGTTGCTCAGATGACAATGTTACAGACATTATTGGCCTTGGCTTCAATTAAGGGCTGGACTTTACATCACTTGGATGTGAAAAATACTTTTCTTCATGGTGACTTGGAAGAAGTTGTATTTATGAAACCACCACCTGGGTGTGTTCTACTAAGACCAAATGTAGTTTATCGTCATCGAAAATCTCTTTATGTCTTAAAATAGGCTCCCAAAGCTTCATTTGAAAAATTTTGATCCACGATTCAAACTGCAGGATTCTCTCAAAGTTCTTCAGATTATTCTTTATTTATTCATACTTCTCCAGTAGGTATCATAGTACTTCTCATCTATGTTGATGATATCATTATCACCAGAAATGATTAAGAGAATATTACTAAGTTAAAAGAATTCTTGCATACCTCATTTAAGATGAAGGACTTGGGATGATTGACATAGTTTCTTGGGCTTGAGGTTCTATACTTGCCTACTGGGATAATGCTTACACAACAAAAGTATGCCAGTGATCTTGTTGCTATAGCTGGTCTTACTGATGACAAGGTTGTATACACCCCAATGGAGATTAATATGAAATATAAGGAGGATGATCCATTCAGTGATCCCATATTGTATCGGTAGTTGGTGGGATCATTAGTTTCTCTCACTATGAAAAGGCTGAATATCTCATATGCAGTACAAGTTCTAAGTCAGTTTGTAGCTAATCCTTACCGTATACATCACACTGTATTACTTTGTGTCATCCGGTATGTCTGTGGTTCTATGAATCAAGGTGTTAATTTCCATTTAGATTCTCTTATAAATCTTAAGGGATATACTGATGCAGACTGGGCTGGTTATCCCAATTCTCGTCATTTCATTACTGGTTGGTGCATGTTTCTAGGCACATCCTTGATATCTTAGAAATGTAAGAAACAATCTCGTACGTCTAAATAATTTATGGAGGCTGAGTATTGGGCTATGTCGGCAGCAAGTTCAGAAATTATTTGGCTACGATGTCTATTATCTAAGCTTGGTGTTGCTATTATATCTCCTATAGTTTTATATTATATCTCCTATAGTGTTACATGCTGATAACACTACTGTGATTAAATTAGCCACAAATCCTGTGCAACATGAAAATACAAAGCATATAGAGGTGGACTGTCATTAAATTTGGGAACTAGTTGCTGACCGTCTTATCACTCTACAACATATTTCTTCTCATGATCAACTTGCCAATTTGTTTACAAAGGCTATGACACACGCATGACATAGCTATCTTAGCTCCAAATTTCTACTATGTGATCACCGATATCAATTTGAGAGGGGATGTTAGGAAATAGTATAATTGTATAGACAAAATATTCTCATTCCAAGAATAGGATTTTATTACTGATTGTGTAGTTATAGCAATATATATTCTTTCCTAAAATAGAACTCTAACCTATAATTGTATAGCTATAAGTATTTCATTATGTATTATGGAACAAGATAAGTTGCTATTCAGAAAATCTTGGTTTCTCTTATTTCTCTGTCAGTTACTTGTTAATATAAGCATAAACGGTATACACATCTATATTATAAATTAATTCATAGGCCATTGACAGAAAGTGTATGATCAACGTGATATCGTGGTATTAATGCATGTTATAAGGATAGGTAGTCCCTCTAATTTATACATTTATTTATTATAGAATGCACGTATTTGATATGGGAACTATTTGTGATTGTAGTTCTATTTATATGGATTCATGATATTCTTGATGATGATGATATGGAGGTTATGATGTTTTAAGAAAATTATGATATTAATCTTAATACTTATGATGATGATGATGATGATACTAAGCTCATGATATTCAGAATGTTGATGATATTAACAATAAAGAGTTTACATTTTTAGGTATGATGGTATATCGTGATGTTGATGGTGTTGATGATGATGGTGATAATTTGAGAAAGGAAAGAGAAGTTATTCATGTTGCATATATTCATTACACATATGCATTGGGTATATATTCATATTTATACATTTTGATTGTTTGGTATATGAAAACCTATAATTATGTTTGATAACTAGGTAGTGTTGGATAGTCTCAAGGTAATATGTCATATTTACCTGAAACTACATGATTAGAGTTGCTATGCTATTTAAGAAGTAATATAATAAGGAACCCGACTAGTACTTGTAGTCTCAAGTGTTGATAAAGTGAACCCTATAAGGTTGTCCAAACTAGATTAGAAATAGGGTTACATAAAATTGAGTAACAATATAGGTAGAATAGATTTTCAAGGACAAGAATACATGAAAATGTTAAGTGACATATAGGTCATAGAGAGACTAAGTGTTAGTAGTAACACATGTATGAACGAACTTTATTAACATTAATTTTTTTAAATTCATAGCTTATTTTCTATTTGCTATTATTATTATTTGTTTCTAACCCTAGTCTACCTATGATATATACTGTACATATGGTTTTACTGATAGTACAATTACTTTATATTCTTCCAGGAATATAGCCATATTGCAGGTCAGTTGAAGTTTCTATAGCAGTGGTGGTGATTGTTCTCATACAACTCCTACTCTCTCGATATTTCATGGATATTGTTTCATGGATTACTACACCTCTAGTGCTCTTCTTCTAATTTAGTCTAATTTTAGGGATTTACTTTTGATTATTTCTTGCATAATTTTAACTTATCAAATGTATTAAAATGATTGCTATGTATCAACTTAATTAAAATAGTTTCGAATAAGAATTGGATTTAGCTTTTGTAAGGGTTCTCATATCATAAATAGTATTAGGTAGGTGTCTACATAATCTATGTCTTGGGTCGAGACAAGATAGTATCAGAGTATATTTTATCATTCTCCTACTTTAAGAGAAAATATCTAGTAGGGTCATGTGGATTAGTGTGTTGATGTCCACATTAAATATATAGAATGATACAAGGGATATAGTAAATTGTTTAAATTTTTATCTCTCCTACCATGCCATCTCGATGTTGTGCCCCTGAGTTGAGTCTAATTGGTATCAAGCAAATTTCAATTGGTATTTGAATCATCAAAATTGGAACTAGTTGGATGCAAATGGTATCTTTTAACATTTAAGGTTGGAATAAGACATTCCAACTAGTAGAGGTCAATTACGAGCATAGAAAATTGATTTGTTGTGTTTGTTTGATATTATGTTAAGTATTTTTTACAAGACAATAACATGAATAAATTTTTTATTTGAATGGTGCTAAGTGTAGTACATTGTGACTTATTTGGCTAATCCCTTAAGTGTAAATTTTTGTTATGTGTGTTGATTTGAATGATGTTTGACAAAGGGTAGACATTGTAGGACTGCATGTTATCTCGAGCTGTATCTTCATTTTTGCGACTTGAAACATGTTAAAAATATTCATGATTTGGAGTATTCCTTCATTTCTATCAAAATATTAACGAACTACATAGGTGTCGAGCTTCTTTAGAGGAGTGAAAAATATTTTGGAGTGGCTAATTGGGTGAGTAAGAGGGAGAGCATAGTTTTATATTTACTGGAATTACATAATTATAATCACATTAGCATTGGTTTGGGATGATAAATGAGTATTTGGGTTGAGGTTTTCGATAGACAAAAAGGTCATCAATAAAAAAAGTATTTATGGGATAGTACTGTGTGGAAAAAGGGCTTGTGACTAGTTTGACGATAAAATAGTGGAACCAAAAGAAGGTACCACTACAGCAGTAAGCTAACTACTTGAACGGTCTTAGGCATTACCTTCCAAGGTCCTTCCCCTATTTTATGATTTTGCACTCAATGAAAAGCATCCCTCTTGTCGGAATAAGAAAATGTAGAAATCGATCCCAAAAACATAAAATAACCTAAAACAATTAATTCTAAAGTACGATAGAAATAGAGGTCCTAAAAATATGAGAAACATAAAACGAGTAAGTCAAGCCCCAAATGGGGGAATTCCAAATCTAGTCAACAAATAAAACATAAAAGGCGGAGATATCTAGCTAGTGGCATTGTCTTCGATGATCGAGGAATTTAAACCCTTCTCCTACATCCTGCCAAGAAATAAGAACTCTTTAACATCCTTCCATGTCAGATTTAGGTGTTTATTTATATGGAAGGCACCTTTGAACATCACCTGCATTGCCTTCCACATCCTCCTAGTATTCAGTTTCGAGAGTGACACTTTTTTTCTCCATATTTATCTCCCAATGGAGCTCAACATAGGATCAACCCAGGTATACTGGGGCTTTAGAGGTTGAAGTAGTAAACCCAGGTGGGGGAAACTGAGTCCTGTCCAAATTATTCAGCATAGTCGTAAGTTCAATCTTCCAAACAAAACACTAAGATATACAGGAGCCTAATTACAAAGGGTGTCAAACTCCATGCGCCTACTGGATCGGATATTCTTACATTCTTCTCCCATACTTCTCTTATTATTGCTTCCCCCTTGAGCGTCCCTACCCCTTAATGGAACATAAGACTGAAACTGTCAAATATAATTCATCTCGAAAATGGAACACTAGATATGAATAATAGAAAGAAAGAGGGGCAACTCCATCTCTAAGAGCTCACTCAATCTCTGAAATCAACTTGGCACAAGTTCATGTCAAAAACAACAACAAGTACTCATATCTGCACAAAAAAGGTACAGAAGTATAGTATGAATACCAAAACCATGGGTACTTAGTAGGTATCATTGACTTACTGAACTAAATCATGATATAAGTACGATAAAATACAAGCTAAGATAAGCTAAGTCAAAGTTAATGGTCAGACTTGGAAATTAGTTTCACTAACGTTGTCCATAATTAAATAAATAAATATAGAGAAGTAGCATAAAGATCATACAATTATAACTACTAGGCCTCTATAAGATTATAAGTGCAAGAAAGTAAATAACCAAATGCGGGCCTCCATAAGCTCGGAGGGCACAATCAAAGAAAAATAATTTTTTGAAGATCTACAACTTTACCAAAAATTAGCTATAACCATCAAACCATGCATATCGTGTCATATCATACCCGACTCTAAATGTTGGACTCTGGAGGAACTCATATCATTGTCATCATAACCTTATCAATAGTATAAATCATCATAAAATAATTTGTCGGACTTGAACCAAAACTTATAGTATTACTATAATCATCCATTGCCTCACTCAATTCGAAACTCATCTACCAATATCATCATTAGTTGTGTGACTTGAATTGGAACTCATATAAATATATCATATCAGTAAACCATACAAATAAACCATATCCATTAGTCATATCATTAAATCATAGCAATAATCCATCAAATTTTACCCAAAATTATCACTAACTGCCAATTACCATACTAGCATAATAATTAAGTATTTAACCTCCTCAAAGTCTCAAAAGAATCATAAATTAAGGTACAACATGCCTAAATAAGTCTACAAAGCTAACACAAGTATTGCACTAAGGAGTGGATGAAGGGCCCCACTTTTAATCCCCATAATCCATTTTGAGGAAAATTCTACCCTCGACTAGGATATTGTATATAAATTCATTTCTAGATGTTAAATAAGCAATAATTATCCCTAAAATAGAAATCCTTCCTAAAACATGTGAAACAAAGTTAGTTTCCACCTAAAATGTGAGCAACTAGGACAATTTCACCTAACTTATAGTTCCAAGATAGACTAAATAGTCCAAATAAGACTAACCATACCAATCAAGCTTCCAATACCTAAATCCCATTCTATGTCTATAATTACTTTAAAAGTACACTATGATTTAGCTCAATCTATGAAGAAGGTAAACTTAGCCCACCTGAATGCCAAAGAAAAGCCCAAAGAATCCGCCAAATCACGAATCTCCTTTATGAGAAGCTTCTGCCAGATGCCACCCTACGAAAATCACAATCTACTCATGAAATAAGAAAAATAATACCCATATTAAACTATTGTGCTTTGGTTAAATAATAGTATAAAAATTCCACATGGACCCATTTATGGATTGCACTTTCAAAACAAACACACAACATCCTTCTATGTTTTAGGAACAATTACACTAAAAATGGGTGAATTCTGAGCTCTAATATTTCTACAATCAAGCCACCAAGCTTTTAGGGGTTTTAGAAAAGGTCAGAGAATTAAACCAAGAAATTTATGGAATCTTACCATAAATTTTATGAAGAAACACATAAATTAACTATTTCAAAGATCCAAGATCACCCACAAATGATTCTCCCAAGTTTTCCCACTTCGTAGGATGCAAAATCCTAAAGAGTGACTGAGAAATGGTGAAATCAAACTAAGTGGTGTGTTTTATCCCTACCAGGTCCACGGTGTCACATAAGCAGGAACTGGGCTGCTTGAGTTGTTATTGCTTAAGAGACATAAGATACCACTTAAGCTGCCATCGCTTAAGAACCGACGGTATCTTTTAAGAGATTCTTGCTGGGCGATGCCATAAAGCTTAAGCAACCGCTAGGCCTCTTTAGCAGCATTCACTTAAGAGACCCTGTGGGCGCTTAAGCTATGTACCAGCACTAGCTAAGACTTAAAATTTTTTCTAAGTTCCCGTTAACCTCTTGGGATTCAGCCAAAATCTCTTATATGTAAACAAACTATGCTACCCTATGAAATTCAACGTTCTAGACTCAATAGCTTAGTTGAAATTTCCATTTGAGGCTGTTTCAATGAAAAGTGGATCCCATATCCATGTTCCATTTTTCATAACTTTTAGGTAATAGCTCGAAATGAGTTTGGAAGCTTTGGGACCTAAACAAAGAGTCCACCTAGACTAAAATTGATGTTTCAGAGTTGTTGAAACTTTTAGAATTCACATAGGGAGTCTATTCCTAATATCCAATTTAAACTAATGAAGGCTTCAAAATAGGGAATTGGCTCTAAAAACTAAATAAACTACTCGATAACCGAACTATCAGTTCAAGTTAGTCATAAATAACTTAGGGCATGTATACAAAAGTTCTAAATGACAAAAATAAGAAGAAATATAGGTAATGACCCAGAGGGTCATTACACAGGACATGTTAAGGTTAACGATGGTCAATATGTTAATTTTGTTATTGGCATGACCTGAGTAAGTAAGTGGGCTAGAAAGGATTATAGTTGTCCTACCTTTTTCATATCATAGGCCATAGTCCTTTGAAAGTCTTGCCTAAATTGTTTGACCTCCACTCTATGATCGTTCGAGAACAAATGGTGGGTAAATTGATATTTAGTATGATGGTCCAAAATATCAGTATATGTGAAAATTTCTCATAAAAATTATGGGATGCATAAAATGATCCTAATGGACTTAAGGGAAATATTTTGATGGGTTAAATAGGGCCAAACTAATTGGGCCATGATTTAAAAAGTAGTGGTCCGACCTAAATCCTACTGATGCAGTGGTAAGCTCACTATTGTAGTGGTCGGTAATAGCCTATACAAACTCTTTTAAAAACCTATTCTTGTTTATACCCTTTTAGGATATCATTTCCCTAAAGAGTCACCCTGTGTAAAACACACATTCATAATCATGAAATTTCAAAGGACAAGATTCATAAGGGCCATTTCAAGACACAATAAGCAAAAACCTGACATGGAAAGACGCTTAGCACATGAGGGATATGTCTTTCCTCTCATTATTAGCATGTTTAATATATGAGTTAGGTTATTGTTTAATTAATCATAGACTTGGACCAGATGCATGTAATATGTAATAGTAGTGTAGGGATATTTCATGCTTTAGGACTTTATGTATGGTGGTTTGATAGGAAAAAACTAATAGTAATCCGGCCGGTCTTAAATATTACAGAAATTTTTTTCTTGTAACCAGTTAGGGTGATATTTATATGGATAATTTTCCAAATCTTATAGATATTAGGATATATTGAACAAATATATGTGTATATGAGTGAAGTGGGAGTTGAATATAATAAAAAAGAGAGTAAAGGTAATGAACTAATGTTGAATTAGGTTATTATTAGTAATCCTGATAAACCACTACTGCATTAAGAATATTAATGAGGAGAAACCACGACGTCAAAGCTATGTCAGTAAGGTAACACAAGTAATAGTATTGGCTTTGTAAATATTATTAAAGAGGGAAAGAAAAACTTAACAGTGTGACTAGGCATTAGGAATTAAGAGGAGCATTGGCCCCTAAAGTGAATACATATGGACTAAAGAGGGGTTATGTGAATATAAGCCTAGAAGATATACACATACATAATATAAATGAATCCTTAGTCAATAAATAAATGAGGTAACAAAGGTAAGAGTAATGTGATACCATGGGGATCAATACAGGTGATGAGGTGAGGTATTCTCTTTGGGCTTATACACATATTTATAATCTAATGCACATAATTATTTTCAATTACACTTTATGATTATGACTGCATTGTATATTGATGTATTATATTATTAATGATGATATTAAGATCATGATATTCATGATGTTGATCATATTAATGATGATGAGTTGTTGTTGTTGTTGGGTATGATATTATGTCACGATGTTCCAATTTAGCCAAAACGATCCAACTAAACCCAAATCATGTATTTTATCAATCCAACGTATAAACCCATCTTGAATCCAACATAGTATCATATGAGTACTATGATATAGCTTAATCTAAAAAGGGATATACCTAACCTACCTTAACGTCGAAGAAAGCTCAACGTATCACTAAACCTTTGCTTTTCCTTTCCTAGAAACCTCCTCAAGATATCATGCTATCAAAATTATATTCTACTCATCAATACAAGAATATCGATACCCATATTGCACCATTTTGCTTTGGATTTAAAAATAACTCATAAACCTCATTTGGGTCCCACATGCAAAAATTACATTTTTGACACCAACCCAACATAATATCTATAAAAATCCAAACTTTTATTAAGTTAAATCTATTCTCCAGAAGAGTTAGTGATGATTTCCTAAATGATTAATGTTTAAATAAGATAGAATTGCCTTCAGATCTAGCCTCAGTTTATCTAGCATTCCATATCTCCTTGCTAAAGAAGTGCATAGGTGACCCAACAGTTGTAGTCCCGGTAGAGGGCTTAGACATCTGGAACATCTTTCTTTCTAAGAGATCCCAGTCAAAATTCTTGACTACCAGACTCGCAGACTGAGGAACAAAGAAGTCCCTCTAGTCAAAGTTCATTGGAGGAATCAGTCCGTTGAGGGTGCTACTTGGGACTCAGAAGCAGACATGCGAACCAAGTATCTTCACCTCTTCTCTGCAATCTTGGACTTAGCCCAACGTAATAGCTTTCCTTACGCTTATTCAGTTTTATGTTCAGATTTAAGTTATAAACTTGGTATCAAATACCCTTGCATATCTAGTCATATGTTCATGTATCATGTCAGTCACGTATTCATACATCAGATATGCATTCTCATCACAAATAACTCAACTTTATAGTAATTTTAGTCATGCATTCATGAAGACTATCTGTCATATATCCATGTATCAGACATGCATATTCAGTATGAGATTTCAGTATATTAGAAGTTTCAATCACATAGACGTGCTTAAATGTTCACATCCCTTAAGTAAGATCAGTCTATTAGCTTTCCCAGTCTGGTCAGTCCTATTCGAGGATAAATGTTCCCACGGGGGAGATATGTAATACCCCAAACTTTCTTTAAGTCTAATCTAGTCTCCAAAAATGTTAGTGATGACTTCCTAAATAATTAATATTTAAATCAGATTAAATTTCCTTAATTTAGAATTTTTATCATATGGAAAATTGAATTATATTTTCAACGATAACAATTTCGTCCAAATCCAGTATCGGAGTAAAAAGTTATGGACGTTATACAGAGAACAATCAGAACTGCCCAGAAGCGACGGTCAGGCCGACAGACCTTCGCCCAAGCTGTCGCGACTAAGGTAATGAACCCGACTTTTGGTCAAGGCGATGATTAGGATCGGTGGAATATCGAGCTAGCAATGGAATATTTCCCAAACCATCGTAGACAAGGTAGAAAGTTCAGGTTCTGGCCAAGTACAATGTCAGGACCGAAGGACTGTCGAGCCAGCGACAGTCCGTCGTCTAAACCGTTGCCACTATTGATCAGCAATTTTAAGCCAATTTTAAAAGGGTATTTGGATTTTTTCTACCCATTTTAACCCCTAATTATACCAGACCAGAGCTCATAACTTCTTTATTCATCTACAATGCCAAATTAGGGTTTCTCTCGGAAATCAATCCCCAAGAACAAGAAACCCTAGGTGTCTAATCCCAAGGGAATAATTTATGCTTTCCTCCACAAATCTTTAAGAAATCATCCACCCAGGTATGTAAAGTGTTGATTCATGGGTTTCTTTCACCCATGAAGCTCAAGAATCCTATTTTAAACTCATGAATTATGATTTCCACATGGTGAGTTGATTTTAATTATGTTGATGTGGTTATATGAATCCTAAGTTGGAGTCTTTATGTAATTTTCATGAAATTATGCTAGTATGTGGGTTTGGAATCTTTTAAATTCAGTTGATTAAAATAACCATGATGTATGAACTAGTGTATATGCCTAAGCCTAAGGTTGTGCATGCAATGTGTTTGATAAAATGCCCAAGAGAATAAGAATCATGCTTTAGGACTCAATTATGACCAGATTGCTGAACCCATGCTTTACCCTTATGTTCAAAATGACTTCCATGTTATTGTTATGCATTAAAATTTTTTGATTACTTGTTCATGAGATTATCCCTATGAAATTATGACATGTTTATATGTATTCCTATTCATGTACCAACCCATGATAATCAAGTTCCTCATGAAATTCCCTAATGATTGTATTATGGATTGTTGATTATGGTTGTGAGTCCAAGAAGTGTCATGTCTTGTCAATTTCATGCTATCGAGTCCTGGGGGTACTTGTACCCAACAATTTAGCTGTGTCCCTAGAGCCAGTGTCAATTTTCAAGATACTCTCAATCAAGCCATGTTTAGTAGAATTTAGTCAGTCTCATGAATCAGGAAAACTAAGTAATCTCAGTCAGTTATTAGATCTCACTAATATTTTGTCAGTCAACGGAACTCAGTCAACTCAATCTAATCAGTTCAATATAATTAATTTAGTGTCTAATTAGATAGGAGTAGGATTCAGCACCAAGTGAGCCCAAGGATGGGATCTCACCTGCGAGTAGAGGGTGTGATTCTTAAAAGAAATCCTTGCGCTCCAGAACTACGTAGCCAACATAGCTTGAGATGTCTAACCTATTAGATGAGGGTTGATGAGGTGACTTAACCTGTTAGATGAGGGTCCCACTATTCTCCTTAGAGTACCTGTTAGATGAGGAATTACTTATAGCTTGTCCTTACTAGTGGCGCAGTATTGACACTCTTCCAATTGGGGTTACAGATTGGACCCCAACTCAATTATATTATCTTATTTGGGGCATGCCGGTTAGATGAATACTTCCAACCATTACAGTCTCAGTCTTAGTCTCAGTAATAGAACTCAGATAATTCTATAAAATTCAGGACTGTCAGATACAGTCACCCAGTTTAGTACGGAACCCAGCTAGTTCCATCAGAAATAGGATTGTCAGACACAGTCATTCAAATAATAGTATATCAGTTAGACGAAAACTTATGTTATCAGTATTCAGATTCAGTGATGTCATGATCTCAGTTATAGTTCACGTATTCATGTAGGTGTTCTCATGTTCATGTTATTCAGTCAGTTAGTATTGTTCATATAAACCCCTTGCATTCAGCCTACCTCACTTGCATACCAGTATATTCAATTGTACTGACACATTTGTTCTATGGCATTTTTATACCATAGGTTCAAAAGTACGAGCTCCAGAGCATCCTTAGTAGATCAAACGTTCAGCAGCCAGACTCGCAGTGAGTTCTCATCATTAGAGGACAACATGATTATTTATTACTTTATTATTTTAGTAGTTCGGAGTTAGTTGGGGACGTGCCCCATCAAATCCACAGTTTTTAGATATTTTAGTGGCTTCTAGACTATAGAATGTTCAGACAGTTATTTCAATTTTGTTTTGGTATTGATATACATTATTTACAAATGTTATGTTTTATCAGATATTTCAACCTTATGGCCTTTCAGCCTTTTTCCGCATTAATATGGTGTATTATGCAGCGCCCAGTCAGTGATATCAGACATGGGTTAGCAGTGGTCCTTCAGGGTCTTGAGCACCGTGTAGCATTTCGGGTACCAGATTCAGGGCGTTACAATATCAAGCTCAAGGAATTATTAACCTCATAAATGGGTGAAAATCAAGATAATTTGGGGTTAAAATCAATCCCTAAAGGTTTTGGGGTTATTAGAAACAAATAAAGAAATTTCACCAAGAAAAGGGTGAATTCTCACGTTAAAATTGATGATAATATGAAAATAGATGTTAATAAAGCTTCCCAAGCTACCACAAGATTAAATTTTAGGACAACACACTATTTTAGGGTTTAGATATCAAGGACGGAGATGAAAAATGAACAAAAAAATGTGGAAATAGGATCAATTTATACCCAATTCTGGGCCTTAGCAATCGTTATCACAGCCTACAGGTGTCCAATCGCACTACCTTTTAACTGTGGGGGTTGTCACGATCTCCATAGGACTTTGTCCATCACACTCATAAGAGGATTTTGGCCATCTCACTCTCTCCTCTGAACGAGAAGTCGTGATTGTGTCCCTAGGCTAGCGATCACTGCTGCATCAGTCGACAACTATAACTTTAAAGTTATCCAAGATTCCTCCAAGCCCTTGTAATTCATCCAAAATCTTCTATATGCAAAAGAATTATGTATCAACACTTAATTAAATGTCCCAAACTCAATAGAGAACTTGGATTTTCCATCCAAATTTGTTTCGATCAAATGTGGGTCCCATACCTAAATTTCCAATTTCTCAACTTTTTGACCAATAGGTCGAAATGAGCTTAGGTGCCTTGGGTCTAGAATCAATGGTCTTCTTAGCCTAAAATCAATATTCTGGAGCTTCCGGCGCAGTCAGAATTTGTATACGAGATCATTTTACTAAAATTTCCACTCAATAGCCATTTGAAGCCTCTAATGACTAAAAATAGGGAATTGCCTCTAAAAACCAAACGAACTGCCCGATAACTGAACTGTCAGTCCCAACAAGTCATAAATTATTTGAAAAAGTAATGGAAAATTTGTAATGTCAAAAATAAACAAAATTAAGGAAAATGACATGAAGGGTCATTACAATATTCACTACCAAAGGAACATTCATCCCCAAAGGTTAAAGATTAGGATATACCTAAAGTCTTGAACAGGTGAAGATGTTGGGTCCACATCTTTCTCTAAATCTCCCAAGTGGACACCTCCATTTGGAGGTTCCTGCCCTAAACCTTAACTATATGAATCTCCGTAGTGCGCAAATACCTGACATCACTAGCAAAAATAAGCATCAACTTCTCTACAAAGGTTAAATGCTCATCCAACTAGACTGAGTCGTATCTAAGCACGTGAGAAGGATTAGGAGTGTATCACCGCAACATAAAGACATAGAAAATTAGATGAAGATCTGCAAAACTATAGTTAAAGCTAATTCATAAGAAACCTCACCAACTGCACGAAGAATTTAAAAAGGTCCAATATATCTAGGACTGAGATTGCTCGTACATCCTACCTAATCACACCTTTCATGGGCGATACACGGAGGAATATATAGTTTCTAACTCTAAATCTCAAGGCATGAAGCCTATGATCTACATAGGCCTTCTTACTACTCTGAGTTGCTCTCACCAATCTTGAATAACCCTGACTCTATCCAAAGACTCCTTAAGTAAATCATTACCATGGGGCCTAATCTTAGAAGTCTTAAACCATGAAACTGGCGAACAATATATCCTACTGTACAGATCCTTAAAAGGATCCATCTCAAAACTTAAAGGATAACTGTTGCTATAAGAAAACTCTATCAAGGATAAGTGCTACTCTTATTGGACTCCAAAATCCATAATAAAGGCTTAGAGCATATCCATAAGGACATAAATAGTCTGTTCAAACTAACCATTTGTCAGTGGATAAAAGGTTGTACTAAGATCCACATGAGTGCCCAACTCCTCTTAAAATGCTCTCCAAAATCTCAAAGTTAACATAGCACTTTAATTTAAAATGATAGAAATTTTCACTCTATGCAAACAGACTATCTCTTGAACATAGATATGGGCTAATCTCTCAGTACTAAAGGACATCTTTATATAAATGAAATGTGCTAACTTGGTCAAATAATTTACAATGAATAAAATACCACCGAAACCACAAGAAGTGCGAGGAAAACCGCTAACCAAATCCATGTTAATTTATTGCCATTCCCACTCGAGAATAGGCAACCTTTGAGTCAAACCACCTGGTCACTGATGCTCGACCTTTACCTACTGAAAAAAATAGGCTACAAGCTACAAAGTAGGCCATGTCTCTCTTTATACAACTCCATGAATAGTGTTGTCTCATATCTCTACGCATCTTGGTTGTGCTGAGAAAATAGAATATTTAGAGGTGTGAGCCTCACACAAAATCAACTGAATCAAGTCATCAATCTATGGATCACAAATGTGACTTTCAAATCTCAAAAAACCCTCAGACTCTATTGTCACACTCTCAAACTCACCACTCAACACCTGTTCACAAAGAAAGCAAAGTTTGTTACTCTCAAACTGATGATCGTGAATCTGCTTAAATAATGACGACTTTAGCTCTACACTAGCCAAAATCCTCCTAGGATACAAAATATCAAGGTAGACAATCAAGTTGGATAAGAACTTAATGTCTTGTTCCAATGTCCATTAAGAAAGTAAAATACAAGACAAGCTACCAATACTCACTGCCTTCTGACTAAAGGGAACTACTACCATACTTGCCTTTCAAGGATGATACAAGATAGAAATATCATAATCCTTAAGAAACTCCATCCATCTATGTTGTCTAGAATTAATCTCCCTCTGTATTATACAATGCTAAAGACTGCGACGATCGATGAAACTCACAATGCATACCTTAAAGATAATGCGTCCAAATTTTAATCGTAAAAACTCCCACCACCAACTACAAATTATGAGTGGGTTAATTGCAGTCATTCACCATAAGTTGTATCAAATAATAAGATAAAATGAATTTGCAACATCAATACACAACCAAGACCAACAACAGAAGCATTAAAAAACATAATGAATTCCTTGCCCTATATTGGAAGAGCCAAAACAGAGGGTGGAGTAAGGAAATACTTGAGTTTTCAAAAGCTCAACTCACACTCCATAGATGATTGAAAAGGAACCTCTTTATGAATCAATCTGGTCATAGGGTTGACAATAGTAGCAAAACCTCAATCAGAGATATTGGTCTAGCCAAATCATGAATCACCTCAATCTTAGCTGCGTGTGCCATAATCCCATCCATGGAGACCACATGTCCAAGGAATGTCACTAAATCAATCCAAAACACATAATTAGAGAACTTGGCAAAAAGCACATACTCTCTCAAAGTCTGGAGCATGATCCTGAAATATTGAATTTGCTCCTATTTAATCCCCGAATACTGTACTACCCTAAATAATCCAAACCACTATTAGAGCCATGTACCAAGCTCATGCATAGTACATCACGGTTATTTTATAGTTTTCTGACTAATTTAGATGTATATTAAGGCTTCAAATAACTCCCAGCTATCAGACGAATCAAAACATTCCTTACCGATTGAATTCTTGAGAGGATATTTGGATAGTCAACTTTAAATGAGAATCTCTCTCATTATACTTGAAATTTTTGAGCTCATGACCTATCAAAATATAGATATTTGAATTACCTTTCCAATGATACAAATTTAGACTAAATAAAATATCGGAGCAAAGAGTTATTCCTATTTTACTCTAGCATGTCAGGCTGGAAACTATGCGACGACATTCGTGGTAACTTACCACATTTGTAACGCCCTACCACAAAGGTTGTCAGTCTCAGGCAGAAACCATCTCCTAAGTGACGACATTCGTGGTAGCTTACCACATTTGTCATTCCCTACCACGAAGGTCGTCAACCATAGGGCAAAACCAACTCCTAAGTGATGACATTCGTAGTAGCTTACCACATTTGTGATGCCTTACCACGAAGGTCATCAGGCTTAGGTAGAAACAATCAATTCCAGCTCCTGTGTGACAGCATTTTTGATGGCTTACCATATTTTTGACTCCTTCCACAAATGTCATGAGCTATGATTTTTAGCAACTGGGAATTTATTTCATAAAGGTATTTTGGTCTTTTCCCTTCACTTCCCACGACTTATAACCCTAAAGAAGCATAATTTTTCCCAGTTTTCTTCAGTTAAGTATCTCAAAAGCCTTCTATTATGCTTGCAACCATAAGATTCGGGTTTTCTCTTTATATCTTCTCCTCAGGAACAAGAACATTCTTTACCAAAGAGGTTAAACGCTAGTCAAGAAAAATCAAGGGAAAGCCTAATGATTTCTTCAGGATCCTTCAGAAACATTAGATCTTTTTCAAGATCAAGCTTTAAGGTATGCGTAGTGTTCATCTATGGATTCAATTCATTCATAGATATCAATAATCATGCTTTTAAATGTTATTTTGTAAACCTTTTTGTGGTGATATGAGCATGTACTTGTTGATGATTGTCGTTTAAGTTTCAAGATGATATCTAAAGGTGTTTTCATGGAATATAGGTGGTTGTTAGTTGAAAAACACAAACTTTGGGTGGTTTGATATGATGCAAGTATGAAGTACACCTATGCCTTAAAGAATGCATGCAAGGTGTTTGATAAAATGCCTAGGATGCTAGAAATTTATATTTACATGATTCCATGATATCTTTATGACACGTCCATGTTAGCTATACACTTCAATATGGATTTGCATGCTATTTATGTATTGTTATTGTTGTGGTATGAAGCATGTATGATAATGGAGATATGAATTATGTACATGAAATATATCCATGCTTTTCCGTACCATGTTTGAGATGTTGAATAAATACATGAAGTATAATATCCCCTACTTATGACAATGAGAATTGTGGACTCCAATCTTATGATCAAGTGAGTCATGTTGTGTCAGTTTCCTTCCATCGAGTCCTGGGGGTATTCATACCTGAAAATATAGATATGTACCAAGATCCATGTCATGTTATCATGATTCTCTCAGTCAAGCCATGTTCTATTTAATTAAGTCAGTTATGTGACTTAGGAAAATAAAGTAACCTCAGTACTCTCAATAGTTCAGTAATATCAGTGATCTCGGTACTTAGTAAAATCTATAACCTTAGTATTCAAAGTCAATCTTAGGAATTTTAGTACTCTTAACCAGTCCTTAGAACTCAGTACATTCCTTCAGTCATCAGAATCTAGTAAACTTAGTTTAGCTCCACTAAATAATACCACTAGTATCAGTCTAGTTAATCAGTATAAGTTCAGCTAATCAGTTCGGTTCAGTTATTCAGTTCAGTCCAGTTATTTAGTTAAGTGTCTTTTACATGGGAGTAGGATTCAGCACCAAATGAGCCAAGGGATGGGGACTCACCCGCTAAATTAGGAATGAGATCCTTAGAAGCAATCCCTAAGTTCCAAAACTACGTAGCCAGCATAGGTACAAGATGTCACTCGTTAGATAGGACTGGCATACTTAGGGGTCACTTGTTAGCATATTTATATATATAGGACTAATCCTACGAGTCACCCGCTAGATTAGGACTGACTCTACAACAGATGCCTTTACTGCTGGCATGGTACTAACACCCTTGAGATTGGACCCCAGTCAGCTTAGCTTGGGACATGTCAGTTAGATGAACACATCCCACAGTTTCAGTTACAGATTAAGGACTACCATAAACAGTCAACTCAGTTTAGTAGTATAGATTCAGTACTGTTAGAGACAATCAATCCTTATCCTTATAAATAGACTTCAAGATCACCCATTAGACATGAATGATCTCAACTATTGTTAAACAGTATCAAAATCGTTAGATTTAATGATCACCCACTTGATAGGATTGATCTCAAATTCAATTACTCCATATAAAATAGAACTCAGATAGTTCCATTAGAACTTAGACTATCAGATATAGTCTCTCAATATCAGTTACATTAGTTAGGCCGATCATCATAGTTATATCAGTTATATCACTTTTTTAAACTCATGTATCAGTCATATCAGTTATTAGAATTCATGATATCAGTATTAAGCTTCAGGACTGTCAGACACAGTCAACCAGAACAGTTCTTCATAATTTGAACTATCAGAAATAGTTGTTCATCTATTCAGTATCTTAGTATCAGTACACTCATGTTGTCAGTATTCAGACTCAGTAGTCAGTACTCTACGAGTTTAGTTATAGTTATGTATGCATGTATGTATTCTCACGTTCATATTAGTCAGCATTGTTCATGCATATAAACCTTTGTATTTAGCCTACCTCACTCATATACTCAGTATATTCAGACGTATTGATGCATTTGTGCTATGGTGCTTTCTCTTATGTTACACCATAGGTTTAGGGGCACAAGCTCCAGATCAGCAATAGCATTCTAGTGTTCAGAGTTTGTAGTGATTCCTTCTTATTCAAGGATGATATGATTATATTTATATTTACTATTCAGTTGCTAGACGAAGTTAGGTGGAGACATATTCCTTCAACTCCTTATTTAGTTCAGTTAGAGCCTTTCCGATCAGATGTTAGATTAGATATTCAGATCTCACTATTTTTAGTATTTATGACTTGTTTTGTATTGTTATACCTTTTTCACATATTTTGTTATCAGAAGTTTATTCTGTTTAAACCTTATGTACTTTCATGTTCATGTTTCGTATTTTATGATATATTATACAGTATATAGGTACAGATATCAGTCATAGGTTAGCTTATGCTCCTTCGGGGTCATGAGCACCGTGTAGTATTTCGGTTCAGAAAATTGGGGTGTTACAAACTTGGTATCAAAGCCTAAGGTTCAATAGAGTCCTAGAAAGTGTGAAAGCGTATCTAGTAGAATCTTGTACATGTGTGTGTTGTGCACCACACTTATGTGCAAGAGGCTATAAGATGTTTTAGGAACAGTTTTTGTTCTTTCATGTCTCAGATCGTGCTATAAAAAGGTTCTCTAAGGAAACTCATGTAGATTCTAATCATGCTTTAGTCATGTAAACTTTACCTTACTTTCAAGGTAACATAAGTAGTGAAGCTCAATTCCTACAGATAAGGCTTTCTCAAATAGTCCCTACAGATAGCTATGGGATTTCTCTCATGCTCAACAATATCCCATCAGTTCCGTTATCTCCCAAAGTTGTATGGACCTCATTCATGATTATGAGAACTCATTCTCAAACCCAAATTTAGATATGCCAGTAGATCCTTTATAAAAATCCTATGATAGCCTATGACTAAACTTAGAAGCATGAAACCAGGAGTTTAGCAGTAGTAGATTTGGGATAATGATATCCAGATTGAATAGACAATGTATTCATGGGTATAGTTATGCTAGAATGAATTAGTAGGCTTGAACAGTGGGAGTTAGAAATTTAAGTTTATTGACCCAAAATTAAGCATGAAGGGGTGAATGTGATACTAGTAGTGTGTGAGGGAAATAGGGGAAGATAATATGTTTAGTAAGGCAAGCATATATTAATCAGAGTGTAAGTATGTGATAATGATTGAAGTTTAGTTCAAAGGTTAGTTTAGTGTTCACTGACATATGATGATGGCTTAAAGCTAAGGGAGAGATAATAGATCAAGTAACCAAGTCGGGCTCTCAGGTTCTAGCAGTAGTGATAGTATGTACAGAAAAGCAGTTAGGGAAGGCAATTCCCGACCCATCCTTATCTCAGCATAAAGCTTCGTACTTCAGTCAGCATAGTGCCTATGTATGATTTATGTCTCAGATTCCATGAATACAACTTATGCTCACACTCATTCCATAGAATCGTGTGCATTTAAGTTCCCAGTATATGGAGTTCAGTTCTAGATCACTCAGTGTTATGAATCTTGTTCCATGAACTTAGAAATTCCAGACTCAGGTCATGCAGCTCATGAATCATTCAGTCTCTTCTCATATGCATAATACTTTATGGCCTCAGTCCAGCTACTCATATTAGGTACAATTCAGTCTTTTATACACAACATTCAGTTACTAGTTACTTAGTTAATCAGATAAGTCAGTATGTCTATGTATTCGTGCATCACGGTTTAATTTTAGATTTCAGATAATCAATCACGATTTCATACCTAGGTGCCTTGTGCATTGCCTGAACTTTCTTAATATCTCAGCAAGGTCAGTCCAGCATCCTTCAAGGGACATAGTGTCCCAAGGGGGAGATACACTATAGCCCCTAAACTTTCATGATTTAAACATGTCATTTTCTTTGATGAATTTATCTTGGAGGAAGTGTTACTTATGAGCCAACCCTCTAGGTCCAAAACTCAGCAGTAAGACATGTACTAAATGGCTTAGTTTAGTCCATGATATGATACTCTATCCATGTCATGCATTGCAGACTCAGTTCAGTTTAGGTATCACACTCCAGATCCAGTTATGTTCTCATGTTCCCAGTCATGCACATTGAGTAATTAGTCTCAGACTCATCGATATTTTTAGTTAAAAGTAACAACCTTCCTTGAAGTCACTCATTCTCATGTTCAGATTTTAGTACCAAACATGGTATTTAGTTCCATGCTCAGTTTTCAATTCAAACTTCGTATCTTTACCATTACATATTCATGAGTCAGTTCAGTTATGTATTCCCACATCAGATATACGTGGTCAACTTATCAGTACTTTTAGTCATGCATTCACGTATCATGTCAGTCATATAATCATGCATAAAATATGCATGGATTCAACTTATAATTTAAGCATCAGATATGCATTCTCAGTTTGAGAAACTCAGTTTATCGGAACACTCAGTCCTACATTCATAAATCAGCTACCCATGCATCAGATATGTATGTATAGTATGAAATGCCAAGTTTTTAGTCATGTTAGCCATGAAATAATGATCAGTCACTCATGATATATATGCTTCATTTTGTCTTTTCTCCCCTCTCAAGCAGTCATCATTCGTGGAGGAATGTTTCTAAGGAGGAGATATTGTAATACCCCAAAAATCCAAACCAATATTAGAGCCATGTACCAAGCTCATGCATAGTACATCATGGTTCTTTTATAGTTTTATGATTAAGTTAGATGTATATTAAGGATTCAAATAATTCCCAGCTATCAGATAAATTAAAACATTCCTTACCAATTGAATTCTTGAGAAGGATATTGGTATAGTCAACTTCAAACAAGCATATCTCTCATTATACTTGGAATTTTTGAGCTGATGACTTATCAAAAGATAGATAATTGAATTAGATTTCAAACGACACTAATTTCTCCTAAATATGATATCAGAGCAAAGAGTTATTCCTATTTTACTCCAGTATGTTAGGCTGGAAACTGTGTGACGACATTCGTGGTAGCTTACCACATTTGTGACGCCCTACCACGAAGGTCATTAGCTTTAGGCAGAAACCAGCTCCAAAGTGACGACATTCTTGATAGATTACCTAATTTATGATTCCCTACCACGAAGGTCATCAACCTTAGGCAGAAACCAACTCCTTAGTGACGAAATTCGTGGTAGCTTACCACATTTGTTACGCCTTACCACGAAGGTTGTCAGACTTTGGTAGAAACCATCAATTCCAGCTCCTGTGTGACGATATTTTTGATGGATTACCACATTTTTTATGCCTTGTCACAAATGTCGTTAGCTATGATTTTCAGCAACTGGGAATTTATTTCATAAGGGTATTTTGGTCTTTTCCCTTCACTTTCCACGACTTATAACCCTAAAGAGGCATAATTTTTCCCATTTTTCTTCAGTTAAGCATCTCAAAAACCCTCTCTTATGCTTTCAACCACAAGATTACGGTGTCAACTCTCTATTATATCCTCAGTAACAAGAACATTCTTTCCCAAAGGGGTTAAACCCTAGTCAAGAAAAATCAAGGGCAAGCCTAAGGATTTCTTTAGGAACTTTTAGAAACATTAGATTTCTTTCAAGATCAAGCTTTAAGGTATGCGTAGTGTTCATCTATGGATTCAATTCGTTCATAGAGCTCAAGAATCATGCTTTTAAATGTTATTTTGTAAACCTTTTTGTGGTGATATGAGCATGTACTTGTTGATGATTGTTGTTTAAGTTTCAAGATGATATCTAAAGGTGTTTTCATGGAATATATGAGGTTTTTAGTTGAAAAACACGAACTTTGGGTGGTTTGATATGATGCAAGTATGAAATCCACCTATGCCTTAAAGAATTCATGAAAGGTGTTTGATAAAATGCCTAGGATGTTAGAAATTTATATTTACATGATTCCATGATATCTTTATGACAAGTCCATGTTAGCTATACACTTCAATATGGATTTCCATGTTATTTATGTGTTGTTATTGTTGTGGTATGAAGCATGCACGATAATGGAGATATGAATTATGTACATGAAATATATCCATGCTTTCCCGTACCATGTTTGAGATGTTGAATAAATACATGAAGTATAATATCCCCTACTTATGACAATGAGAATTGTGGACTCCAATCTTATGATCAAGTGAGTCATGTTGTGTCAGTTTCCTTACATCGAGTCCCGGGGGTATTCATACCCGAAAATATAGCTGTGTGCCTTGAGCATGTCATGTTATCATGATTCTCTCATTCAAGCCATGATCTATTGAATTTAGTCAGTTATGTGACTCAAGAAAATCCAGTAACCTCAGTAATCTCAGTAGTTCTGTAATATCAGTGATCTCGGTACTTAGTAAAATCTATAACCTTAGTATTCAAGGTCAATCTTAGTAATTTCAGTACTCTTAACCAGTCCTCAGAACTCAGTACATTCCTTCAGTCATTAGAATCTAATAAACTTAGTTTAGCTCCACTAAATAATACCACTAGTATCAGTCTAGTTAATCAATATAAGTTCAGCTAATCAGTTCGGTTCAGTTATTCAGTTCAGTCCAGTTATTTAGTTAAGTGTCTTTTACATGGGAGTAGGATTCAGCACCAAATGATCCAAGGGATGGGGACTCACCCGCTAGATTAGGAATGAGATCATTAGAAGCAATCCCTAAGTTCCAGAACTACGTAGCCAGCATAGGTACGAGATGTCACTCGTTAGATAGGACTGGCATACTCAGGGGTCACTTGTTAGCATATTTATATGTATAGGACTTATCCTAGGAGTCACCCGCTAGATTAGGACTGACTCCATAGCAGATGTTTTTACTAGTGGCGTGGTATTGACATCCTTGAGATTGGACCCCAGTCAGCTTAGCTTGGGGCATGTCGGTTAGATGAACACATCCCACAGTTTTAGTTACAGATTTAGGACTGTTAGATATAGTCAACTCAGTTCAGTAGTATAGATTCAGTAATATTAGAGACAATCAATCCTTATTATTATAAATAGACTTTGAGATCACCCATTAGACAGGACTGATCTCAACTATAATTAAACAGTATCAGAATCATCAGATTTAAAGATAACCCAGTTGATAGGACTGATCTCAAATTTAGTTACTCCATATAAAGCAAAACTCAGATAGTTCCATCAGAACTTAGATTGTCAGATACAATCGCTCAGCATCAGTTACATCGATTAGGCCGATCATCACAGTTATATCAGTTATATCAGTTTTTTGAACTCATGTATCAGTCATAATAGTTATCAAAATTCATGATATCAGTATTCAGCTTCAGGAATGCTAGACACAGTCAACCAGACCAGTTCTTTATAATTTGAACTGTCAGAAATAGTTGTTTATCTATTTAGTGTCTCAGTATCAGTACACTCATGTTGTTAGTATTCAAACTTAATAGTCAGTATCTCTATGAATTCAGTTATAGTTATGTATGCATGTATGTATTCTCACGTTCATATTAGTCAGCATTGTGCATGCATATAACCCTTTGCATTTATCCCACCTCACTCGTATACTCAGTACATTCAGACATACTGACGCATTTGCGCTATGGTGATTTCTCTTATGTTACACTATAGATTCAGAGGCACGAGCTCCTGATCAGCAGTAGCATTCCAGTGTTCAGAGTTTGCAATGAGTCCTTCTCATTCGAGGATAATATGATTATTGCTACATTTACTATTCAGTTGCTAGACAGAGTTAGTGATACACCAAAATTACAACTCTCATTAGAAAGTGCAAGCGGTCGCTGTCAAATATAGAACCCAACTGGGTTGGGTGTTGAATCCCACAGGGAATACTATGATCACTAAGTATTGCGATTATTATTAGACTGTTGATCGAAGGTTCCAAGGTAAGGGGGATTTCAGTTTAGGTGCACAATAATATTATTAGTGTAACGATGAGATGATATGTGTAATAATATTTGATCAAAGAGAATGATAAGTTAGGGTTATGTCCACCATGTAGCTTCTACTTCTCTATTAACTATGAGTAATACGGATTTTATACATCCATGCACTTATAGAGAGACATATTGTAATTCTAAATACAAGTGTTTTTCAACCATCAAGGATTTATTCACCTTAGTTCTCTTGAATTCAAAGTGTACAACCAATTATACGAACTCTCCAAGAAGTTATTCCTGCTAAGGCATTAACGTGAAAAATAGAGGTTGGAAACCCTATTTTCTTGTCACACTCTCTTTTCCAAACAGTAACTTTTCTATCAAAAAAATTATTGCTATAATGGTGCATTCCCTGTGTTTGCAACCACGAGAATTCAATCAAAATGAAGAGAGTAATGATATAAGTGGATTAACACATCATAAATTCAAAAACCCATAGCAATAGAGAGTATACTACAAGGTTTCCATAACCCTAACAAATAAACTTAGCTACTCATGAATAAAATGGAAATCAAAATAGACATATTCATCATACCAAAACTTAGAACGATCTTGGTGATAAAGATTAATAGTGAAAATAAGAGAGAAAAGTGTTTCTCTCTCTCCGTCCTCAAGCTAAGCCGTTTTCTCTTGTTTTCAAAATAATACAGAATGTGAATGATCCCTAAAAATTCAGCAATAATGCTTTTAATAACATCCTTCTCTAATAAATTGCTACTGCATCCTTAACTATTTAAAAATATTGAGTTTGCCCGGGAAAAAGTTCCCATACATCACATTCAGTCCAAAAGCTACTTTCCTTTTTATGTTTTTCCTTTGCTGTCCATAGGTCCCCAAAGTGCTGTAATCTTCCTCATTAGTACCTGAAAAACATGCTAATCACATAGGTCAGCTCACTTAACTAAAAATATACTAAAAGTACAAGAATTATGTATTTTATTCTCAAAACTTAGCTAAAACATGGGTAAGTTATGGTGCTTAGACGTATAAATACGCCCAACATCAGTTAGTTAGAGATATGTTCCTTCAACTCCTTATTCAGTTCAGTTAGAGGATTTCAGACTAAAAGTCAGATTAGATATTTAGATCTCATTATTTTCAATATTTATGACTTATTTTGGTATTGTTATACCTTTTTCAGAGATTTTGTTATCAGACATTTATCCAGTTTGAACCTTATCGCCTTTCATGTCCATGTTTTCACATTTTATGAAATATTATGCAGTATACAGGTACAGATATCAGTCATGGGTTATCTTGTGGTCCTTCGGGGTCATGAGAACCGTGTAGCATTTCGGTTTTAAAAATTAGGGTGTTACAAATACACAAGGATGTCATCGATGAACACAAACATGAAGGATTCAACATAAGACCTTAATACTCAGTTCATCAAATCCATGAACATGGCTATGGCATTAGTCAACCCAAATGACATAACTATGAACTCATAATGACCATAATATTTCTTACAGTCTACCTTCGGGATATACTAATCCCGAATCCTCAATTGATGTTAACCAGATCTCAAATCAATAATAGAAAACACTAGTGCACCCTAAAAAATCATCAATGTGAGGCATAGGATAATGGTTCTTTACTATCACCTTATTAAGCTACCTATAATCAATACACATATGCATCGAAGCATCTTTATTTTTCATAAATAATACAGGAGCTATCCAAGGATACATACTCAATCTATAAAATCCCTTATCAAGAAGATCCAAATGTTGAGAATTAAACTCCTTAAGCTCGACAGAATCCATACGATAAGGTGCCATAGAAATAGGTCGGGTGCCAGGCTCAAGATCAATGACAAACTCAATCTAACATTCAAGGGGAATACCAGGTATGTAGATAGGAAACACACAAGAAACTTATAAACAATAGGAACAAAGTCAAGCGTCGAACTCTCTATACTATTATAACAAATATAAGAGAGATAAGACTCGTATCCCTTTGAAATAAGCCTCCTCACACAAACAGAAGAAATAATCCCATTGGAGCATGGATAAATGCTCCTTACCATATGACTAGGGGTACGTCGGGCATTCCTAAGATAATGGTCATGGAAAAAAAATCCATGACTCCATGATAGTGGGATAATAGTCTATGCATAAAATAACATCAAAATCCATAATATCCAAAATAATAAGATCAACATAGGTATGAATATCACTAATAGTCACAACACATGATTTGAAAACTCGATCCACTACTAAAGAATCACCTATAGGAGTAGACACACATAGTGGCACAATTAATGAATCAAAAGACAACTACAACTATGAAGCATAATAAGTAGAAATGTAAGAATAAGTGGATCCCAGATAAAATAAAGTAAGGGACGACTAGTGGCATACTACAATCGTACTTGTAAAACAACATTTGAAGTTTTATCCTTAGGCCTAGTAGGCACTGCATACAACCAAACATGCCCACCACTTGGCTAGGAACCTGATCGATTTCTTGTCCTATTTTCCTAAGAACCTCTTCGAGTACCCTAAAAACCACCCCAGTAACCTGAGTGCCACCTCTAGCTGAGGGATGAACTACTCTAATAGGGGGAACACTCTTAGTTAAAGCAACAATTGAGCCACTTCTGGGGAAATCTCACAAATAGTGACCAGGAAGTCCATAAGTAAAACATGAAACATGAGGTGAACTAGAACAACCAAATTCAGCTGAATCAGAGTTACCATCATAACTAGTATAACTAGAAGATAATCCTCTAGAGTACTGACCACCACCTTTACCAGGGAAATCACTAGTACAAGACTGACCTCCATCAGTAATCTAAAAATTCTATATTAATAGGTTGACTAGGCTAACCCTGAGTCTGAAAAGATGGATGCAGAGGATACCTACTGTGAGAAATTCTATCACTAGGTTAGGACCTACGATGACTCCTTCTGAATTTTCTTTGAAATGTAGTCCTCTTATCATGGACCTTATGATCCACAAGTTGTATCTCCTGTATAACCCAAGCGTGATCTGATACCTCAGCCAAAGGCCTATCCACAACAACTAAAATTTTATTAGCCATATGAATGGAAGTCTTAACCTGACATAAAAACTATGTTCTTACTCTGTAACAATCATGGATCCTTTCTCTAATGTAGAGAACTGATCCCTCATAAAATTTGTAAGGCTATGAGGCATGTACTTCTCCAAGAACATCATGGAGAACTATGGCCATATCAAAGGAGAAGATCCAGCTGGTCCAAAATTAATAAAACTTCTCCACCAATGTAATGCATCCAAATCCAACTGAAATGTTGTGTAATCCAGACCACGAGTTTCAATAAGGTCTAAATTATTGAGCCTATACTTAGAAACAATAAGAAAATCATATGCATCCTCACTCAGAGCACCAAAAAACCTAGGTGGTGCTAATCTCTAGAATCCACCTAATATATTCTACTTCTTAAAAGATATAGTAGAATAGGCAACCACTCACTCAAAAACTACCAATTGACCAACTGATGTGCAGGAGGAACCTCAAATCTGCTAGTCGCAGCTATAGGTTTCGTTCCTGCCTTAGTATTACTCTGATCTGTAGACTGTTCACTATTAAATAGTGCACCACTACCCAAGAATTAAACCATTGCATATCTGGGCCCTGAAGAGGAATTAAGCCTTGGTGGGAACTGGGCTGGTTCCTATCCCATCTCTGGCTGGGGTAGAATAATCTCTAACTCAGGAGTAGGAATAGGGTTTGGGGAAGGCAGCCTATCTTGTCCCCTAGATGGGGACACATTACGTAGCTGTCCATGACCGCTAGGTCATCCAAAAATAGGAGAAGGATATAACTGACAAAGAGTAGAGTCATGGGAATACTTCTAGTGATAACACGTGTCCTAGGTAATTGACAAAGAGTAGAGTCATGGGAATACTTCTACAAACAAACTCAGACTCTTTGCATGATATGACTGAATGAAATGAATAATTTCTAAGAATCTACCATAGCCTCCAGAAGAGAGAAAATGAACGTTGCCATTCTGATCCATAGGACTCTACTATACACTTGCTCTTATACTAATAATATCGTTGAAGACTAGGCTTCAATACAAATTTGGCACGACCTGATTTATGAGTTATGATGATATCACTAAATCTCACCAGTAGGTAAGTTAAAACCATAACTGAAAGTTAACACCATGGGTTAATTTTGTAGGAAATGTCCATCATAGGTGAAATTCAATAATACTATATATATAAATAAACAAAGTATTCTAGATCGAAAAATATAGTCAACACAAAATACAAATCCCATGACCTGGTAGAGGCAGTACAAGAGCATCTAATAGTATCAATATAACTCAAATATCGAGAATAGTCAATACATCTATCTCGATACAAAGGATGAATAATAATAAGATAGAAGAAATAGGCGACTCAGACTACAATATCTCACCCTATCTCTGGAAATCAATCACTACACAAACTTGAATTAATGGAAGAAACTAGTAATCTAATATGCATAAAAAAGGTACATAAGTGTAGTATGAGAAACAATACAATGGGAACTCAGTAGGCATCATTGGCCGACTGAGATAAATCATGATATAAGTATGATAAAATGCGAGATAACATGAACTTGGTCAAGGTACCAAAATAAACTGAACACCTCTAATACCCCTATAAAAGATACGTAATTAATTTGGAATGACCGTATAAAATAAGGCATCAATGCGCTCAAATTTTATCATACTAGATAAGTAAACGGTTAGGAATAATAGTTTAACACAAAGCATAAACACAAGCATACAAAATCACAAAATTGATTCCCATTGCCAATTGCTTAAAAAAAGTAAAGAACTCGTCATAACCTCCCATACTAATAGAGAGTACACTAAGGATAAGCATAAAGTAGTCAACCTACATAATAATTAGCTTTCATTATCATTTAACAACTTTCCATGATTATCATCAATTTTTCCTTTATCAATACTTCATCATTTCCGAACACTAGATAATGTACTCAGATTCCATAATATTATCATCATTAAACAATCATATCATAACTATACACTAGTCACTATTTACTAGTTAGCCATCTCTTATTACTAATCCATTTGACTACTAGTCATCAGATAACACCTAATCATTATTTAATAACTATTTACCACATAGCCACTAATTATCATTTGTTAGATAACCATCAATGATCCTTAGATTCATTTATTACTAATCATCACTTATTACTAAACATCATTACCAACTAAACCTCATTTATCTACTAGTCATTATAATACATATAAACAAATATCCACCACTAATACTTATTTACCACTAATAATCAATTGTACCAGTTTACAAATATTTATTACTTTTGGGCTATAATTGGCATCCCTAATATCAATATCACCCAAATTATACATAAGTGTATATGTATATATATATATATATGTGTATATATATATATATATAAGCATATAATTTGCCTTATATAGTGCTAGCCAGACTCAAACTTGTAGGCGTACACATTGACACATCAAGATAATTATCCTCTGGCCTATTTGGTTACCAATATCATCATAGTCTTCCTTTGGCCTTGTCGGGCATCAATATATCAACATAATGTCCTTTGGACCTTTCGGATATCAATATCATCATATTATTGTCCAGCCTTGTCAGGTATAAACATAATATCAAGAGTCATTGCTGGGTATCAATAAACCTATATAGTCATAATCGGTGGGAAAATCTATACCATAAACAATCATATAATGAATTATCATGATTTCAAACATAATTAATTACATAACTTTAAAATATAATCAATTAGCATGACTTCTAACATAATTTATGGAATAATTGCTAATATCATCATTAGGAATGCTTTCTAGCATGGTCATAATCATAAGCAATATCATGAACACTGACTTATTAATAGCCTATTCAATGTCTTATTATTTGCATAAAGATAGTTTATCAATAGCTTGAACAATAGCTAATCCATGGCATAATCTATAGCATATTCATAGAATAATCAATAACATAATTTATGTCTTAGGCAATATCATAGTCAAGGGCTCATTTAATTGTATATTCAGTAGCCTAATCAATTACCAAAATAATAGCATAATCAATGGCTCATCATAAGCTTACCAAATAACTCATACATATGGAATGATTGTTTAGGCATTAATTCTAATGTATTTCATCATAACAACAAGCACCAAGGTTTGTAAACATTGACAAAAAGGGAATTCTTTATGAATTTAATAAGCGTACAAAGGGTTTCAAGAGAACTATCATCAATCTTTACTTAAGGTAGGTCAAGGGCTCACTTTTGAGTCCCGTAAATACATTCTATATTAAAACACTACCCCGTACTAGGTCATGGCATATAAATCCACGCTTGGATGTATGCCAAGACCTCATTTACCCTAAGATAGAGATTCTCCTCAAGCACTTAAACTAAGTCCAATAGAACAAAGACAACCTTCATTAGTGTAGGCAACTAAGAACAAACTTACCCTAAGCATGAGTGACCAAGTCATTATATCTAACTTGAGTTATCTAACGCATTCTCATGCAAAACATGAGACTTAAAGCCTAATTCACTAAGGTTCCAGGCCACAAACTAAGAATTCCAACTTTAGTATTTTAATTAACATATATGATCCAACTAAACCCAAGTCTTGAATTTCATCAATCCACCACCTAAACCCATCCAAAATCCAATGAAATATCATAAGAATATTATGACATAGCTCAATCTTACAAGGGATAAACCTTGCCTATCTGAACATCGAATAAAGCTCCATGAATAGCTAAACCTTTGTTTTTTATTTTTAAGAAGTTTTCTCAAAATGCCAAACGATCAAAAACACATTCTATTAATCAATACAATAATATAGATACCCATATTCCACCATTGTTCTTTAGGTTAAAAAATCACCTCAAAAATATTATTTGGGTCCCACTTGCAAAAATCACATTTTTGAAACAAACCCAATATAATATCAAGATCAAGGGATCATTATCCTCATAGATGGGTGAAAACTAAGATAATTTAGGGTTAAAATCAATCCTTAAAGATTTTGGGGTTTTGAGAATAAAATCAAGAAATTTCAATAAGAAAAAGGTTGAATTCTTACCTTAAATCAGATGATAATCATGAAAATAGCTATTAATATAACATCCCAAGCTCTCAAAAGCTTTAATTTTAAGCTAACACACTATTTTAGGGTTTAGCTCTGAAGGGGGAATATGAAAAATACCTAAAAAATCATTGAAATGGGCAAAACTTATACCTAGTCCAGGGCCACAAATGGCGCGATCATGACATGTAGGTGTGTAATTGCACTACTTTTCAGCTTTAAGGATTATTGTAATCCGAAGAAGCCATTGGTGAGTTCTCTATATCCTCAGCACAACGAGTCACGATTACGGCCCTTGGCTGCGATCGTCGCTGCATTAGTTGACAGCTGAAACTTAAAAGTTTTCCTAATTCTGTCAAGCCCCCGAGATTCATTCAGAATCCTATATACACAAATGAACTATATAACCATACTAAATTCAACATTCCAAATTCAATAGCACTCGGATTTTTCATCTGAGGTTATTTTGACCAAATATGGGTCCCACACCCAAATTTCCAATTTTTCAACTTTCCGACTTATAGGTCAAAATAATCTCGAGTGCCTTGGGACAAAAATAAAAGTTCTACCTAGACTAAAATTGATATTTAGTTGTGTTACCTAGCCTAAAATAATCATTTTGAAACTACTAGTGCAGTAAAAATTTGCATATGAGATCATTTTACTGAAATTCTTGCTCGATAGACATTTGGAACTAACAAAGACTTCAAAATTGGGAATTCATTCTACTAACTAAACAAACTATTTGATAAATAAATTATTTGTCGCAACAAGTCATAAATGACTTGGGACAGCAATGGAAAAGCTATAACAATAAAACTAAGTAGAATTATTGAAAATAACATGAAAGATTATTACAATTAGCCTATTTAGTAGTAGACATGTTATAATAAGAGTAAAAAAGTTGGAGGATTATCTACACTCACTTTTAAATCCATCCTTTCATTTAACACATAGGCATTGGACATCTCCTATATGCACATTGAAGTGGGATTCACTATTTGATCTAAATAAGGAAGTAACTACTGCAATTGCTTGTATTTATTTTCCATCTCTTCCACCTAATTTATTTTGGAAGAAAGTAGTATTCTCATTAGTTGGTGTTGTTGGTAAGACATTACAAGTAGATATGGCAGTAAAATATCAAATAAGTTTTTCTGACTTAGAAATGATGGTCAAGAAGGCACCTACTCTGACCCAGCCTTAGAAAAGAAGTTGAAAATCCACAATATATATGAAATATGAAAAAAAAAACAAGTGAATCAATATGAGACTTTAAGAACAAAGTTAGACCATAATAATTATAAAATCTAAATTTTTAACTAAAAATTTAATCGAATCCCAAATCTGGCTTCTTAAGAATAAAGAGTATCTATGACAATATAGAAGTCTGTCAATACATCACTGTCACCAAATAAATGTTAAGATATAAAAAATATATAGAATATGGTAAAGTCTCCAGATGAGGAGCTCATAGTACTTTGGATTACTACTCGAAGCATAAATCAACTACCACAAATTGCACTTGTATTGGGATCTATACCAAAATGGCCCAAAATCTGGAGTCAGTAAGATCTACTTATACTCAGTAGTAGCATAGGATAACTGAGCAAAGTAGAAAACTAACCAAATAAGAATACGCTGAGCCCACTTCTATGTATATATAGAAAAGATTCTAATGGTGGCTAAAAATGTATCTCCTAATAATTTTACAAGTGCAGTATCTATATAAGGATGACAACCCACAAATATACATTACAAGGCTAAATATAAGAAAATAACATATAAATAAAAATACAAATCATACAAAGCAAAGACATCACATGGCAGTCATTACATGGTATCATACACACTTTTCGAGCATAGGATTTCAGCGTAGGACCCATTGGGGGTTCACAATATATATACTTTCACAATCTTAATCTTATATATTAATCAAACTCGTTGGTAACATATTTATCAAGAGATTTATAAACTGTTTTATCTTTTTTTAAAAAATTAGAATTTCTCTATTATATCAATTCTATGTATATGGATGAATGATATGAGGATACTTTCTCAACAACTAATATAATATCATAAGTAATGAATCAAGATAATAATGGTATAAATAGCACCAAATTAATGAATATATAAGTAAGACATCAACAATATCAATTCAAGCCCTCACTCATGCATCACAGTAAAGATAAATGGAAAATAATGTTCAAACAAGACTAATATCAAACCCCACTCGGGTATCAACATAATAATCATTTCTTAATTCAAATATAATACACATATATGCCCCTATTAAGATATTACAAAAATAATAATATCTCAAGTCAACATTTATTCTCAAATAAGACCCCATATGGACAACAGGATAAAATAATAATCTCAAAATATGAATTTACTATGCAATCCCCAACCCATAGCATGCTTCACATTGATTGTTAACTACTCAAGCCACTCTAAAAAAAGTTAAGCCATAACTTATCTGAAAAAGTCAAAACACAAGCCTAGACCATTCAACAAATAGAATTTCATTTACGAGTGGTTTCAAAACAAACCAAATTTAACAAAAATATTCTCTACACATTAAAATGAGTCTAATAATACCTATATTGGCTACTGTTATATTGGATCCAAGAATTGTTCAAAAATTAACTTAGAATTGAAAAGGGTAAAAATATAATTTTATTTAATAAAAATGTTCCACATACTAAGAGAGTTCTAAATCTAAAAACCCAATGAAAAACTATTTAAAATTTGCACTTGAAATTGAAAAAACCTAATTTTGTCCTTTATCGAAAAAAAGCCTGAAATTTTAAAATCAAGAATTTGAAGTAGCTGGAAGATAAAATCAATAGGTAATAATGAAAATAGTAGTTTAAAGTTTAACCTCAAAATATAGATGAAATTTTGTGTTGAAATTATCAAAAATTGAAGTCTCAAAAATGAAAAATGGTGAAAATAGATTTTCAGATGATAATGGAATTTTTTATTCGTTCCAAGTACAAAATTCTCTTCACGCACATGGGTCCTTGGCTGAAAACACGAAGACAAAACCGATCCTAGTCCCATAATTATGATACATCTTTGAAATAGCTATGAAGGACGGCCCAAACCAGGACCAATTATCCCTTTTTAAATATGGCCACAACCCTGCGATTGCAATGAACAATAGAAGCTACATTTCATAAATATGGTCCCACCATCATATTTGTAGTGAGCAATATTTTTTCTTCTCTATAAATAGAACCAATTGCTCGTATGATGTTAAGAAGGATTCCTCATGCACTAGAGCAACAAACCAAATGTAAACAAGGTTGGAAAAGTCTTTTAATGGATCCTCACGATTAGTTTTGGACCCTAAAAAAATAATATAATTATGATACTAAGGTAATTTTGATTGTTTGGAAACAATGGAACCATTGAATTTATAAAAATAATCCATTTTCAACAAGTTAACCGCTATAACCCTTTTAGGCTAAATTTAACTAGTTTCTTACCTAATCGGTGAAAACTAAATATAAGGCTTAAAATTTGGAAAAATCATGCTACTAATCAATATAGACATTTTTGATTTAATGGAACTGCTAGAATCACCATAGAATGCATGTATCACAAAATATTAATCAAAGTCAAACTAAATACTTTCAAGCCTTTAAAAAATACAAACTCATTCAAAAACTCTCAAATGCTTAGAGGCTCGTTCCAACCAACCCCACAACTCAAAAATAGTATAAAACAACTATGCAAAGGGTAAAATAGTCAAAACACAACAAAAACTGAAAATCACAATAAGGGTTGTTACAAAAGGCCTAGTCATTCTGGTGTAAAAGTTGAGGTGGACTTACTTAGAAAATTAATATTATCATGATGAGACATTCATGAGTAGTAGTTGGAAAATTGGTCAGAATCAAGTATGACCATATGCCTAAGTACCCACGAATTATAAAATTTGAACACTCTCAAAGTTTATGCATGCTCGTAGCATGTCTTCTATGTGTTTATGGTAATAAAATAATGTTATTTGACCCTTAATAAGGTTGATAAACATTTGGGGTATAAATTGGGCTAGAAAATAAAATCATGGATCTATATAGGAGGTCATACACCGTATACGGGGACCTCAGCCTTAGGCCTTGTATTATATAACAACTTCCAGTTTGTCAAGGGCCATGTGAAAGGCCATGCGAAGAACATCTGGGTCTCTTATAATAGGTCATGCGAGGAATGCTTAGGCAATTTTAGATGGGTCATGCGATGCACACCGTCCTTCTAGACATAAAATTTTCACTTTTTCTTTAAAACATATGGGTAAATTTTTCCTTATTCCCACATGTAACCTCCTCAAACCCATCCTAGTCCCAAAAGTCATGCATAACACTTAGAAAAAAAATATTTATAATCTTTCATTCTCCTTCCATGTCTTATGAAAACAAAAACAATAATTTCTATAAAGAGATTCAACCTCGAAGGCTTTAAACACAAAAATCTTTCCTCCAAGAATTTCTCTAATTTCTTGTATTTGGGTTTTTAAAAAGGGTTTCCTTCCATCTTTTTGCCCCAAAATTCTATTTCTAAACATGGTATTTTTGAATTTAAATACCAGGGTTTACACTTGCTTTATGATTTTGGTTTTGTCGTATGATTTTCTTGTTTCCTATGATTTTATAGCTTTCCAAAAGTATGATTTCTATCTTATGAGATTCAAGCATAAACTTTTGCTATTTTCACTTGAATTTACCAAAACCTCTATGAATTTGTAGATTCCATAAGATTTTAGTATGATATTAGTATTTGAAATAATTCGGCCATATGGTCATAGACTTAGCATAAAAACCAAGAAATATTATATGTTGATATAAGATAGAAATAGCAGTATCTGGTTTTAAACTCATACATTAATTTATGCTTACTTTATGATAAATACTATAGTATAAGCCATATGACATATTTTGGAGGTATGATTTAGTACCGAGGGAATGAGGTTTCAGATAAAAACCTAAATTACTAAACAGTATGCCACCATAGGTTATCAAATAGTCCTAACTAGTTGAGATTGTCTTATTTCTCCCAGAAATTGGTCCATTGGTGAATTCACGCCACGCCATGGTTCTCTACTCCTAGAAGATGTTAGATATTAATGAGTGGTGATTTTACCACTCATAGGCACTAAATATTTATGTGAACAACCATGTTTGTAAAGTTAAATAAGATAAAATTTTTATTTACTGCACTGATCTCCATATTTTGTAGGTCTAAGATTAAGAAGGAGGAAAGATATTGATCAGATCTCAAAAAGAGATCAAATGAAAAAAAGAGTGCATCTAGAGACTTGATGTTGTTCACCCTCAGTTACCACGAATACTCTCATCATGCCGCGATTGTGGTCAGTCAAGACAGTCAGCACAATACAATCATAGAATTGAACCGCGGTCGTGGTCAGACCTACGCGATTGCGGTTCAACGGGAATATCCCCAGGGCTGATTTATAATATTCCATGGACGTATTCAAAATAATATATAGGAAAAAACCCTTTTTTCCTTTAGTGTTGCTTACCTCATAAGATATTTTGAATTGAAATCTTGAAACCCTAATTGGTTAAGCGTGTAACTAATTTTGGAGGCTTGATTTCTAAGATTTTTTTAAAGTATGGATGCCTTGGATAATCCTCATGGTATATCTCTCTTTACTTTCTTCATGAGTAACTAAGTAATTTAGTCTTGGAATTATGTTGAACTAGAGTGTAATTTATTTGTAGGTATTGTTGTGTTTGCATGATTTTTAGTTGTTGAGTTAGTATTTCACCAATGCTTGAGCGTATGAGTTGGAATTTGATGGGTGAAAGCCCCAAATCTCCAAATGGCTTTGATGGGTGAAAACCCCAAACTCTCTGAGTATCATCCTTCAAAGAGGGTTGAAGGTGAATAAGGTAACCCAAAATATCTTTTAAAGCGGGTTATAGTGGGACAAGGCAACAGTGGACAATTAAGACTATGGTTTGCTCCCTTTTGAAATCTTAGAAATAAGTGTATTTGGAGTGTAAATCATGTCAAGAGCATCATCACAACAATAAGGTAAATCATGTGAAGAGCATCATCACAAAAATAAGGATGCTTGATTAAGGTTTTGGGTTATTTCAAATTTCACACTTGTTAGGTGTTCAAAAGACCCAATGGGTGAAATCATTGTTGTTTTATTGAAATATTAACCACAATGACCTTCGATATAGCCTTTTATTTAGTTAAAAGCTAAATTTCATGATAAACCATCATTAACCCACATACTTTTACCTTTAGGTAGACATAATCCCAAGATTTCTCCCAACATTGTTTCTTAAAATAAAAATGTCATTTCTTGATCATTTTCTAAGGATTCTACAAAAAGTGTTCAAACAAATCCACTATTTTATTTTACATGTCATTTTTGTTAGCTTTCTGGGTAACCTCATAGTAATTAGAGCACCCTTAGGGTTTGAAGTCTATAATTCACTCCTTGAGATTCGAACCTAATTAAAATTGGGTTACTTGACAATGACCGCCTCACCCTCCAATTATGGGAGTGAGTTATGCGTAATCAAAATGGCGCCATTTCCAAGGAGTGAAATATGGATTTCACTTGTGTGGTCTCATTCTTACTTGGGAATACCCAGAGTTGTTTATTTTTTTTATTTTTTGTTTTTGAATCTTTTGTAGGTTATCAAAGTGTAAACGGATTAATGAGCAGTAACATAAGAAATATGGGCCCCTTCGATGCCCCTCTTAATGATGAAGTCCAATAAAATAAAACTGGACAAACAAGAGCAATTCATATTGCGCCAACCAAGTAGAATGGAGTGTTTCATGTGACTAGCATTATGCTTCTCATGTTGCAAATGAAAGGGTTGTATGGGGGTCAATCATATGAGGAATAAAATTTCCATTTGAAGAACTTTTTAGAAGTTTGTGTTCCATTTAACATAGCACATATTACACAAGAATCCATCCAATTTTAATTTTTCCCATTCTCACTAATGGGTTAGGTAGTTTTATGGCTTCGCACACTTCTATCTGGCTCAATTATATCATGGGAAGAGCTTACCACAATATTAATTGATAGATACTTCCCACCATGAAAAATGCTTCAAAAGCGGGATGAGATTGTGAATTTCTAACAAATGAATGGAGAACCATTATTTGAAGTCTGGCAGAGGTATAATGGAAAGCTAGCTCAATGTCCAAATCATGAGGTCCCGAAAGAGATGATTCTCAAGATTTTCTATAGGGCTCTTGATCCATTTACCAAAATGGTGATGGATAATGTGGAAAGTGGCTCTATAGTAAAATTTCTTCCACTTGCTGCCTTCCGATTTATAGGATAGGTATAAAAAAAATTGGGGTTGGTATACCCGAGATAACAAAGATTCCAAAATCCCTTCTACTACCTCTTTGGTGGCTAATGAATAAAGAAAATGAGAAGAAGAAAAGGAGGAGAACATGGATAAAATGATGACCCAACTTAAGCTCTTGACGAATCATGTTATAGGTGAACGCACAAAAGTGGTAAACGCCAAGCATCAAAATCTTATGAAGATAATGAAGTGGCAAAGAAGTGGGATGAAGAAATTCACTACTTGGAAAACTACTCAGGGGGTTCCTACTCGCGTATCAAAGGCAAGGTGGGAACCAACGTTTGATGAATCATGATTGGGATCGAGAATGGAGAGATCATGGATGTGATTATTACCATTATGTCCTTCCTCATGATCGAGCTAAGGTCAAGGAATATTGTGCGATTGACCGTGAAAAGTTCAAGATCGAGGATATATAAGCAATGATCCTGAATATAGTAGAAGGCACAGAAAAGATGGTCTGTAAGTTGAAGGGTGATTTCTCCCAACCCTCTTAAATGGTGGTGTCTCATTTCACCTAAATTAGGGACCTAAGTGTTGTAAATATCCATGCAATTAAATGCTAGACGTAAAGATAGTATTCTAAGTGACACAATTGCTAACCCAATGAATAACGCTCAAGTCCTAGCAATTTCCACAAAGAGTAGAAAAGAACATAAGGAACCTTTTAGAGAAGGCGTGAGTGAGAATATGCCCAAGTCCAAAGCAAAAGAGGTGATGCCTCAAAGAAGAGAGGGAAATAATGAGAAAGATATTGATGAATGCAATGAAGAGGTGGTTGAAGTTGAAAGGCCACAAGTTGAAGCAAGACCAACCATCCAAGTTTCTCCCCCATTTTCTCAACATCTGCATAAAAAAGAGGAAAATAACAAATTGAGGAAGTTCATGGCCAATCTTAGCAACCTATCATTAAATATCACATTTCTTGGGGCATTCCAAGAGTACCGAGATACGATAAGTTGATAAAAAAGTTAATTTCCAAGAATAAACTTGTTGAAGGAGACACTATTGAGGTAACTCATAGGTATAGCACTATCATGGATAGCAAGGTTGCGGAAAAAAAAATGACCCCGGATCATTCACTATTCCTTGCATAATTGGGACACAAGAATTTGCAAAATCTCTATATGACCTTGGTGAAAGCATCAACTTAATGCTTTTTGTCATATACAATAAACTTAGTTTGGATACTCAAACGCTGACCTCTATGTGTCTCTTTTTGGTAGACCAGTCTATAAAAATGCTTATGGGTATATTTTTGATGTCCTTGTGACAAGTTCAATCTCCCGGAGGATTTCATAGTATTGGATTTTGAAATGGACCAAGTGGTGCCTATCATTCTTTGTCTTCCTTTCTTAGCCACCGGGAGAGGCATTATTGATATAGAGTGGGGGAGATGAAATTTAGAGTACAAGAGGATGAGTTCTTTTTCAAAATTTGCAAGTCAAAGAAGCAAACTGCGGAGTTGCAAGTAGTATCCCTGGTGGATATGTAAAATGAGTTGGTGAATGAGGAGGGGTACGATGACCCACCTTGATAATAAATAAAGGAAAAAGTCACGCCATGATGATAACTAAGGCGCTAGGTAGGAGGAAACCCACAAATCCCATGAGTGTGGCTCGTATCCTTTTTGTTATGTTTTTGTAGGGTAGATGTTATCATTTGCATATGAATAACCCATGTATTTGTATAACTATGGAGTGTATTGGATGAGCTTAAAAAGGGGAAAGTGTGTAAATCTGCATTAAGAATTGAACATGGAAGAAATGTGTAAAAATTTATGTAAAATGAAGAATAGGGGCAAATAGGGGAGTATGATTTCACTCAGTTACCGCGATCCTGGTCCCTAAGTGTGATCGCAGTCATGTGGGTGCTAACGATCATGGTCCCTTAACCGCGATCGCTGCCACTTCAGTCATTTAACCCCTAGTATCCCTTATTTCCCTCACACTCCATTTCAGTATGTATATATATATATATATATAAATTAAGTTTCTAAGATCTCAAATAGTATCCTTGCATCCCTTTGCATCACAAATTTGGTATGTGACATGATTCCATGCCTTTACTTTTGAAAATAGGCCATAGAATGCATGATTATGAAATGGCCTTAAATTTTGATTGTTATGCTTTCCATATTTTCATACATGGTATTGGTGTGATTTTGGTTATTTGATTAAGGTGTTCACATAGTGGGGAAATGTTGAGTACCCAATGATGTGTAAAATAGGTAGACCAATAATATATGCACACCAAGTGTTTGATAAAATGATCAAAAAAACTTTCAATATTAATATTTACTTTCTAAAGGGCACATTCATACACTTGTTAGCATCATCCAATGATCTTCATATGCATCCATATTGTAGAACATACTAGTAGCTTAAATTTGGATGAAATCTATACATGCAGAGCTGACACAAAACTAGCCTCAACTAGCAGGACCGCGGTCATAGACCACAAACTCAATCCTGACTCATGATTGCGGTAACTGAGGATAGTTTCCAGCCATGCCAAAAAACCTACACCTAGTTTTTAATCAAGAAACACCAAGAACCTAGTCCAATGAACTTTAGTGATCAATATAGCACAACGTGCATGATTAAAATAACATCGAAAGATATAACGTTTGCTTAGTGCTTTCAGTTCCACCTCATGTATAAGTATGATCACATCCGATTCATGACACCAGAGTGCCACACTCATTAATGAAGTGATCTTCTGAGGACAAAGCTACTCTTGGAGAGTGGAATTTTCTTGGAGAATGTGCCAGATAAACTACCGACATTCCTAGACAAACTTGAATCCATACGATGGTAGTTCTTCTCCCTGGCTCCATGCATTACAAATGAACAATGGGTCCATGAATTTTATTCAATCATTAGTGAAGTACCTTTTTTTGACCCATTCAATGTGACTATCAGGATTCAATAAAAGCTGGTGAAAGTTAGGACTAAAAAAATCAATGATGTTTATGGGATCAAGCAGGTAGACATGGGCGAATTCAAAGAGAGGGGGTGTAAATTGAGGAATTAGATGGCACAATGGCTATGCCACAAAAAGGAAGTCTCGAGGACTAAATATAAAAGAAATATTTCTATGAAAGACTTCACTTTTGAGGATAGAATATGGTTTTACATAATTTGTAGCCGAGTTTCTCATTGCACCTATATGACAATATTCCTAAAATTGCTTCCTCAGATGGTTGCGTGCATTCTAGACATCATTCCTCTACATATTGGTCAAATCATGGTTAATCAATAAGATCATTTCAAGAACCAAGGTGGCACACATATATTCTTCCCTTCCTTGATTACAGAGATTTGCGAAAGAGCGGGGGTGGAAGAGTATGCTAGTGATACATGGGTGCGCTATAGTTTCCCCATTTATCCCTTGAGTATTTGAGGTGAGTGCGCACCTGGAAAAAGCAAGAAAACAAATATTGATTTAAAAAAATTTGCATTTAGTGAGCCCAAGTCTCATAGGACATCCACAACGGGATCTCTTAAGGAAATTAGAGTAAATATTTTCACCATCAAAGAGCTTCTGTCTAAATTGCCCCAAGGACCGGGAGAGCCTTCCACCACTCATCATATACCAATTCTTAGAAGTAAAAGAAAGACCAAAATAAGAAAGAAGACACCATTGATAAGCTTAAGAAGGCCTATTCCTCTTTGGCAGATTCACTCTGAGGCCTTCGGATCGCATATGAAAAAATGGTTACAAGGAAGAAAAAATGGGATGAGTTTTTTATTAGGATATGGAACTGTGTGAAGGACCTATGAAAGGTCCTAAAACCCTGGGATGGACTTCCTTCTTCTTGGGTAGACAGTGATGATGAGGCCCCAACCGAGTTGTCCGATCTTGAGGAGGATGGTGGTGATATAGAGTACAAAAATGATAGCAAGCTATGATATGGTTTTAGGGAGAAACATTATCTCTCTTTTATCCTTGATTATTTATGCAGTAGGGACACTTCTACCTTTTTATTTGGGGGTGCCTCCTTATTCGTTAATTAGGTCCTGTATTATGGATATTATTGCATACTTTTATGATTTTTTGGATAATTCCTATTTTATTTTGGCTATAATATTCAAGCACTCTGATAGTTCCCACATATGTATGGATTAGTTACCTTTTTATTAGTATGTCTTACTATTTTAGTTTTAATGATTGTGTTCCTAACCATAGAAGCAGGGAAAATCTGAGTACCTGTGGCATCGAGTCAAAAAATGTAAGGGAAGTCTGAGTACCTGTAGAATTTAAGTTTTGGAATCACATTCATGTCCATTGGTGAAAATTTGGTAACCACGTTGAGGGTTCACCCATACAATAGTTTGCAATGTGAGACTATAAATTGGGTTGCTTCCGTGATTAGAAAATTATGCATAGTGCGTATACAAAAGCAAACATCCCCCTCTATTTGAAAACTTTGCACAAATTGAAGGCACGAAAGTGAGAAACCTTTTGATAAAACTTTCCCTCTTTATATGACTCCAAAAAAAGAAAAACTAACTTTGGAAAAATAGTGAATACTCCATCCTTGTCACAAATGGGTAGATCAATTGAATCTCCTTGACAACGTTCACATTCCATGTGTGTGAGCTTATTTGTCTACATCTCATATGTACTTGTACCATGTACAACTTTCCCCATAATCTTTTAAATATAAATTTTTATTGTGCTATATTGGTAAAATGATCATGGGCCATCTTGTGGTTTTGGAAGCATACATTAGCCTGAAAAGCCTACCAATACATAGGAGTTACCCCTAGTCACCCTTTTTGAGCATTAGGACTTTTCTTTGGCAAATGAATTATAAGACGTGACCCTTTTATTAATCCTCTATTGAACCCTATCCTCCTTGAACTTAAGAATATAAATTGAGGAAATAAACCAAAGTTGGGGGTGGTAGAAAGAGAAAGGAAGTATAGTCGAGCCACAAATTCATAAGAAAGTGCCTACGAGCTTAATCAAATAAGCATTTATCTTTGAATGAAGATATATTCCATAAAAAGAATGAGTTTCATGAAGCTTGATGCAAGCAAAAAGAGTGAAGAAGAAGAGGTAAAAAGAAATTTGGTAAAAAAAGAGGGAGAAAATAGGCTAAATAGTAATGTGAGATGAAGTGGCCTAATAACAAAGCATAAAAAAAGTGATGTAGAATTTCAAGAAGTGTTTTCCCTTATTTCCTAAGTTGATATCCTACCATACCTCTAACCTACATTACAAGCTCAAAGAATCCCTTTGTGATTTTCAACCTAGTGTGGTCATAATAGTGGTGATTAAAAATAGGGGAAAGCCTATGTCATGGTACTTGTTAACATAAAGAATTTCTTGAGAGAGTGAGTTTTCACACTTAAAATTCCTTCTAGCATGATTAGTAGCTAGGAGTGTGAAATTTTCTTTCTTGCGAGGAGGAATATGAATGAGTTAAGGTGGGAGAAGTTGGCATCTTCTGCATAATGAGATCAAAGGAGACTTAACATGGTGCGGTTAACAAGTTAGTCATTTCTAGAGTTCTAGTAGTTATTGTGTGGTAGCTCCTTGAAGTCTATTATATCCTTTGCTATTCAATTTTATGTTGAGGGGAATTGTTAAAATCCTTTATCCATGCGTGAATAGCTTTTTATGGTTGTAATTAAGTTGGATCCTTCATGACCATTGGGAACTAACACCCTTTACAATGAAATTGTTAATGAGTGGTGATGTTACCACTCATATGCACTAACTATTTGTGTGTACAACCATTTTCATAAAGTTAAATAAGAAAAAAAGTTATTTAATGGACTGATCGCTATATTTTGAGGGTCTAAAATTAAGAAGTAGGAAAGATATGGATCGAAACTCAAGAAGAGATCAAATGGATAAAAAAGAGTTCAGCTGGAGAGCTGATGTTGTTCAGCCTCAGTTACTGCGACCGTGGTTGTCATGCCATGATCATAGTCAGGCAAATGGTCAGCATAATGTGGTCGCAAAATAGAACCGTAGTCGTGGTCAGACCTGCGCGATCAAGGTTCTGAGGAAATATCCCCAATGGCAGATTTATAATATTTCATGGATGAATTCCAAACAATATATAAGCAAAAACCCTTTCTTCTTTGGGTATTGCTTACCTCATAAGATATTTTGAATTAAAATATCGAAACCCTAATTGGGAAAGTGTGTAACTAATTTTGGAAGCTTGACATCTTGACATTTTTCTGAAGGTTGAATGCTTTGGATAATCCTTATGGTATATATCTCTTTACTTTCTTCATGAGTAGCTAAGTAATTTAGTCTTTGAATTATGTTAAACTAGACTATAATTTGTGTATTGGTATTATTGTATTGGCATGATTATTAGTTTTTGAGTAAGAATTTCACCAGTGATTAAGTTTATGAATTGAAATTTGATGGATAAAAGCCCCAATTCTCCAAATGGGTTTGATGGGTGAAAACCCGAAACTCTAAAAAACCCTTTATCATTCTTGAAAGTGGGATGCAGGTGAATATGAGGTAACTCGTAACATCCTTGATAGAGGGTTATAGGAGGATAAGGCAATGGTGGACAATTAAACCTGTAGTTTGTTTTCTTTTGAAATCTTAGAAATAATGTATTAAGAGTGTAAATCATGCCAAGATCATCATCCTATAAATAACATGCTTGATTTTGGTTTTATGTGATTATGAATTTCACACTTGTTAGGCACTCGGAAGAGCCAACAGGTGAAATCGTTGTTGTTTTATCGAAAGATTAACCACAATGACCTTTGGCCTAGCCTATCCTTTAGTTATCAACTAAATTTCATGCTAAACTATCATTAACCCACATAATTTTACCTTTAGGTAGATATAATCCAAAGATTTCCCCTAATATTTTTGCTTAAAACAAAAGTGTCATCTTTTGATCATTTATTAAAGATTGAACTAAAAGTATCCAAACAAATCCTTGCATTTTATTTTACATGTCATTTTTCTTAGCATTCTGGGTAACCTCATAGCAATTTGAACACCCATAGGGTTTGAAATCTATAATTTTCTTCTTGAGATTCAATCCCAATTCAAATTATGTTACTTGACAACGACTACCTCACCCCTCAATTATGGGATTGAGTTGAGAGTTATCAGATATCTTCCCTAAAAGGGTTATAAGTTGGGCTCCATGTTTTTCAAATAAGGTATGTTGATTAAGAGAATCTGAGCTGGGAATGTTGAGTCATTATATACTTCTATTGTATAAATTTTACTCCAATCATGATCTACATTAGTTGCATATATTTGCATTGCATACATCCCCATATACTCAGTACATTCCATAGTACTGACAATATTTGCATTGCATACATCCCCATATACTTAGTAGAATCCAAAGTATTGACCATATACTCTTTGTGTTCTATATCCTATTATGACGTAGGTTCTAGTGGTCTCCCTTAGACTCACGATTAGCTATGATCACAAGTGCTTATTCCTATCTGAGGACTTGACTATGTTTCAAATTTAATCTCATTTGTTTAGTTACGTGTAGATGTGCCATTGTTTCATGGAACTTTCTATGATTAAAAATAAGAAAATATGTTAGTACTTACGTCTTTTTTATTAGATGTGATGAGTTTTTTTGTTTGTGTTGCTGAAAACTTGGTTCTGAAGAAAAATACAAGAAAAAAAATTTGTAGAGGTATAATTTAGGACCTACTTATGGGATGTAAGTGGTACTTCCTATCACCATAAGGGGCCACATAAGTATTAGAGAAAATATGTTTTGAAGATCTGAAGTTTGATGATTGTTATGAGAGTTATGGAGGGTTACTTAAGGGTGTAATTACCACTTACTCCCCTCGTAAGTGCCATCGTAGGTTGGAGGTTTCTATACATTGTTTTGATGATGATCAGCTAACAACCAGGGACAGGGTCCCTAGTTCTTCATGAATTTAGTACAACTGTCAAATGTCAGCGTATTTTTTTCAGTTAATGTAACAAACTGTGCAGGTGAGTTGTGTACTAATTACGATACCTAGCCTAATCAGAATTCTGCCCGAAGATTATCCTGCTAAATAAAATAGAATTTTTCTAAATTCAATGGTTTTTGCAATTTGATTATTGAAAGAAAAAATTGTAAAACTCAATATTGCTCAAGTTTCAAGTTTTTGTGTGCTGAGAGAGTTATTGTTCTTGAGTCAAGTCATGGTTTTTAATTGAATTATTCATCTTATAAGAGTAATGATTTTCTTTTGTGTTTTGAGTTCTTAGGTAGAGTTACCCTAGTTAAAATTGGTTAGAGTTAATCAATAGTAGGAGGAGATCGTGGCAGAGTTGTCAAGGAAAGTTTGTAATAGAGTTATTACAAACTAGTGGCGCTTGGAGCTAAGATTCAATGGAGTCTATAATCATGAGTTTGATTATAGCGTATTTTTTAGTTCTTATTAGGGAAATTCATTGTTTTTCCTTAATTAAGCAAAGAGGTTTCTGCGTTAAACCATTATTTCTTTACTTTCCAACAAATTTTTATTTCCTTACTGCTTTACTAGTTTATTTCCATATCTGACTCTAAAGGGCGTGATACCTTATAAGATGGTGCATCCCCCATGATTCATCATTTGGTATCAGAGTATGGGCACTTTAAAATGTTCATACCTAGAGTGAGTTATTGATCATGGTTGCTCTACCTAATCTGGAAGAAGGGAAATCTACCACTAGACCACCTTTGTTTAATGGGTAATGGGTGTTTAAAAACTAGAATGTATGACTTTATTATGCTAAGGAAATTAAGATGATGGATGTAATACTTTATGGTCCTCATTTCCCTATTAAACTGATTAAAGAAGGAGACATAACAAGAATGGTCATCAAAACCAGGAGAGAATTTAATGATGAAGATCGCAAGAAGTTTAAAAGAATTATGAGGTGACGAAATTGCTTCTTTGTGGTATAGAACCAGATGAGTATAACATGATTTCTACTTGTGAAAATGCTAAAAAAATCTAGGACTGCCTGAAGACATCTTATGACAGAATGATTGATGTGAAGGATTCAAAAGTTTACATGCTGACAGCTCAGTATGAAACTTTTTCTATGAAGGAAGGAGAGATAATTCAAAAGATACATACATGATTCACTTCTATAACAAATGAGTTGGACTACTTATGATAAGTGATTCCTTTGTATAACCAAGTTAGACAAATTCTAGGTGTTCTTCCTAAGTCATAAGAAAGCAAAGTAGATGTTATTACTGAGGCAAGAAACTAAAAACTCTCAATACGGATGAATTTATTGGTAATCTAAGGACTTATGATCTCAAGAAGCAACAAGGTCAAGAGAATAAGGAAGTAAAAAAGGGAAATATCTCTGGAATGGAAGGCTTCAAAGTCTGATTCAAGTGAGAAAGACATCGATGTTTTCTATTTGGAAAAAAATATTATTAGATCAATAAAGAAAAGTGGTCAGTTTCAAAGAAGAGAAAGCAACAACAATAAGTGAGGTACTATTGAAGTCTATCACAAATATGGAAGTCCTGAGCATTTCCTCAGGGATTGTCCAATACACAAAATTGGCTATCAGGAATATCTAAGGTAAAGAGATATATTTGGAAAAGGGAAGGACCTGGTCCCTGAAAAGTCCAGAAGAAAGGCTGCAACTGATTATGTAGTGAAACAAGCTCTGGTAGTTTCGATATTCATCCAGTTTATCTGATGAAGCTAAAAAGCCTCAAGAGGTGTCTGTGTTTGCTATGGAGGAGTGTGAAGTTATCTATGATTCCTTGTTTGATCATATTGTAAACATAGAAGATGAAGAAGAAAATGAGGTAACTCTTTCTAACATTAAGGAAAATTTTGATAACTACTCTACTAGAAAGATAAATAAACTTTCAAATGTGTTGATTGATTCTGTGTCTGAACTGACTGCTGAGAAAATTGATTTAGAAGAGAAAGTAGAATATCTAGATCTTGAATTGATTGTCTTAACTCTCCATACATCTAAAATAGAAGAACTGTTCACAATCCTTGGCATGACGCGCCACTATCGCGCCAAGTCAATGAAAAATGACAAATGGGAAGTTCCTAGGTGGCACGATGCGGAGGTATCGCATTGCCACCTTGTCTACCACCTAGAAGTTTGGCGCGACATGTCACTATCATGGAGCAACACTGGAAATTGACAATTTCCATTTGAATTATCTCCATGATGCGTTGAAGGCTCGGGTGACACACTATTTCACTAAGAAGGCTCTAACTCTTCACCCTAGTGTTGGAATTGGACGAATTTGGTATAGATGGAAAGCTTATTAAATTTACCACATGAAAAAAAGTGAAAATCTTGAAAATACCACATGTACAAAAGTGGATTCATCTTTCAAAGAAAGATTCTACCATTCTTGGGAAACTTTTCAAACTAGGAAAAATATGGGGTATTGCAATATCTCCCCCTTGAGGACATCCATCGTTGAATGATACTGTCACACGATATCATGGCTGTATGATTAATGGATAAATATAACATACTAAATATGCAAATCTGATGCATGACTAATAAGATGGATTTATGCTTATCTGATGTGTTAGAAGAACTGTTCACAATATTGAAATCTAAAAATCTAAGCTTAATGAGTTAACTGGAGAAAGTAAATAATTTTTGATGATAAAGGGAAGAAAGAAGCCTCAAGCCGTCAAGTTTAGATTGAAGAAAAATTAAGGGATTCTCAAAAGCGCCTCATAACTACACGAAATATGAATGAAGAATTAGAAAGAGACCTGGTCTGTATTAAAGAATAACTTAACAAAACACTAAAGTCGATCATATCCTCACAAACCCTTACTAATTTAACTGGTTAGCATATCAAAGTGATAAAAGCCTTAGATATCAGTATAAAGCCAATAATTTGGGTCTCAAGGGAAAATTGTTCATGGTGTTAGAAACATAGTGCACAAACCTTTATGTACGCATTATATAAGAGATGGGCACCTGAAGGAAAACTATCAAAGTTAGATTAGAGGTAGAATGAATAGTTCTAGATATATCCAGCAAGAGAATTCCTATCCTAAGGGTTCAAATCCTTTAAAAAATATGAAGAATAACTAACTAACTAGATGGGATAAGAAATATTGGACCACACCTTTGTATTCCTTCTGGGAATTCAAACTCAAGTGGGTTCCCAAATCTAACAAATTACTATGTTTGCAGCTGGGAAAATGGATTGTAGTCAGAAATAGTTCATGGTTAGTTGATGTTCAAAGTATATGACTAGAATGACTGACTATATTTTCTCTCTCAAAACACTTCAGGGTAGAGGTGTCACATTTGGAAATGGCAAAAAGGGTTATATCCATGGTGTGGGAAATATTGGAAAATTACTTGATCAAGTAATAGAAGATGTGTACTATGTGAATGGCCTCAAGTATAATCTTCTAAGTGTTTCTCAAATATGTGATAAGGGTAATGAAGTTAAATTCTCATCTGATAGATGCACTATGTAAAGATTGAAGTCTGGTACAGTTATTCTCAAAGCCTAAAGGATCAAGAATAGTTATATGAATAGCTGATGGGTAATTAGCTTGCTTAAGTGTTAAAAGTAAACATTCCAATCTATGGCACAGAAGCCCAGGACATTTAAGTTCCTCTTTGTTGAATAAGTTGATTTCAAAGAACCATGTGTGTGGCATGCCAAAGCTAAAAATTTCCAGACAACAAAGTTTGTGATGCTTACAGTAAAGGTAAACAAATCAGGTATTCCTTTAAGATGAAGAAATAGTTAAGTACTTCTAGACCTCTTGATATTATGTACATGGACCTATGTAGACCTATTAAAGTACAAAGTAGAGGAGGAAAGAAATATGTATTTGTCATTGTGGATGACTACTCCAGATTCTCTTGGACAGTTTTCTTGAGAACAAAGGATGAAACCTATAAGGTTCTGGAAACTTTTGCCAAGAAAATGAAAATGAAGCTGAATTGTAAGATTACTGAATTCAGATCTGATCAAGGAACTGAATTACGAAACTCCCATGTTGCAGTATTTTGTGCTAAATCAGGACTTGTGTTGACTTTATTATCGCTTTGAGAGCTTATTATAGTTGTGATTCCTATGTAGGGACTGGTATTGACCATATAATTTATTTGAGAGCCTATTATAGTTTTGATGCTAGATAGGTAGCTCTATTAACCTTATTAGAGTCTTATTTGGTTCTTTCACTATTGTAATGCCTATGCTGGTGGATTGTATCATGATTTATTAATTTTTTTTAACTTGGGTTCATTTAGACCATTTTTCATTTTATTATTATGCATATTATATATGTTTTCATGAATAATGCATGTTCATTCATCTCTCATTTTTCGTGGAATAGGTACTACTATGGAACTTGGATTCTTTGAGAAAAAAATGAACTATTTTATAGAATACCTTAACTGAGGGATGTGCCAACAATGTTGATTTATGAGATCGTGATTCATATATGTATTGTGAACCCCCTCCCCCTCCCCCACCTCTATAAGTTATCTCCTGCAGCGTAGGCTCGAAAGTTGTTTACATGTTGTACTTTGGCCTTTATATTTTATCTCATATCAATGCATTCTTTTGCATTGCACTTTATTTTGCATGATATTGTTGTTGAAATGATGTAATATATTTTGTATTTGTTATGGTTTAATCTATTGAGACTGTTGTGTCACATTTATTTGTGACGCGATATACAATTTCTCTATCTTATCTTATATTGTTGGTTTGGCATGGGGAGTGGATATAATACACTATGTTGGTGAAATTCTCTCCCGATGTGACTTATTACTATTTATTTATATTAAACATATGTATGTTTATTTAATTTAAGTAATTTGGCTAACTTGTTAATTATGGTTATATGGTAGAATAGATCTCGACTTTTCTAAATGTAGGTTAGTTAAAAGTAATTTTGATAGTTGGTGTTATGTTTATCGTCATTAAGTCTGATTAGGTTCAATTGATAATGATTATTGATAAGCAAACCAATTTTTATAGTCATTCCCTGATTTTAATATCTTTTTGCTCTATGTGCAGGTATTAACCAGTGGCTAATTGTTGATTGTGACTCCCGATGTTGACTTTTCCAGAGATTGAGGTAGCAATTGACTTATCTTAAAGGTTACTCAAATCTCTCCTTATTTTATCTCTTGCCTAGTTGTATTTGTGATACTCTAGTCTATTTCATTATTTTTGAATTAGAGGCTTGTACTAGTCAACCACTCCTGGGATTATTTCAATATAGTACTTCTTCTACTTCCATTTTACTTTTTTATCGTTAGTGTGTTAGAATAGGCTTAGTTTTACCGGAGGGTGTTTCAGGTGTTGTTATGGTCCATGTTTTAGGTTTTGACAACTCAAAAATTGAAAGGCATATTCAGGGTTATCTCAGTCATTCTCATGTTGGCAATAAAGAAGTGGATAAATTGCATGAGGTATGCAAAGGAGAAAATTTTCGATAGGATGCTTAAGTAAAGTCAACAAACTATTTAGCAATTGATTACACTAAAATATCCATAAGTGAAGAGTACTAATAAATAGGGAAAGTTGGTGATTTAGTATCATAATAGAACCCAAGGTTACATTACAAGGTGGTTAGGTGGGGCTTCATAGAGCCTGGATGCATCAAGAGCAATACAAATAGGTATTGCATTGGAGACATCAATGAAAATGTAAAGTATGTTGAATCTCAAGATCTTAGAATAAGCACAAACATAAAGAAAGAAGCTACAACTTTTCTAAAAGCACTCAAGAAATGCATCACCAATCATATGAATAACATTATTTTAGAGACTTAGTATCCCACACTGAAAAAAGGGCTATAAGAAGAGTGAAGGTACCTTCAGAATTAGCAGTTATGATGGAGGAGATCAAGAATATGATGTCACAACTACAGATTTAAATTAGATACACATGCATATAGGCTAATTAATAGTATAAATGTTAGCAAATGTACTACAATCCAAATTATAGGATGGTATGGACACCTACTCTACTTTAACTAGATAGGAGGACACTTTCCACAAACCCAAAAAACAAGGAAATGACCCTAATCCCATATAAGAAATAAACCTATTTAAGTAAAAAGATCTTTTATAGTATCAAATAATATGTCACAACTCGAACCAGGGCCTGGTCATGGCGGGTATCTCAAGTCCACCGATGATACGAGACCACTCCCATTTCCAAGTTAACACAGAACATAACACCTAACAGTGGCTGAATTCGAAACATATAACAACTTAGGAAATTTATAAAGTCAAAGACATCTAAGAATGTCAACATCAATACCCAATCCAAAGAAATATTCATAAAGCCACAACTAATCTGATAACAACCAGCATAGGAACATATGCCCGACTCTGACAATAACAATGATAATGTTAATATAAAGTCTTCAATTCTAAGTCATGGAAGCAAACTGATGAAATGATCAAGTATTTTGAGACTGAAAGAACAACACTTTACCACAAATAATGGAAAAACAAAGCTGATTCACCTAACACTGCACAAGAAAAGTAGAATGGCCTTCGGACCTTGCATCGCATGGGGATATAGCATCCATAGATGATTAGTAGGTTAAGCACTAGCATGCAACTTAGGGATAAAGGATAAAATAATGCCATGTAACATTTAATTCAGAATCATACCTACATTATCATATTCATGCATAAGTATTATATCATGATTGGGAACAAGGCTTAGCATGAAGTGAAACTTTATCCTGGACTATGTAACTCAACCATAATAAACAAGGATCCGTAGGCTATATAGGTTAAGCTCTCCCTACTGAAAGGGACACACTGTGTGTTATTAGGCGCATGAACAAGAGCTATCAAGAAAGGCCAGGGAATGACTCGACACCACGTTAATCCAAGATACAATTATATCAATAGTGTGAACTATGCACAGGATCATCAAAACCAAACCTCACGTCAACAAACATGAGTTTCCTGTACAAGTCATCCAAGACAAACAACTTTACGGCTTAGCTGCATAACCCCCATTAAACCAAAATTTATGGAATTTGCGCATAACCAATTTATTTAACAAAGGATTTAACCGTTAAGGAATACCATGGGTATCATTATACCTTTACACTTGCAAGCTTAACTCTATGCTATAATAACCACATTGACTTGTGAGAATGCCTTGACCCTCTTTGTTCAATAAATCAAACTAGAGTAATGCCTCAACCTCCTTTGTTGATGTTCCATTGCAAGACATGGCGGACAAGGCCATTAAAATCTATATTCATTGTTCAAATATTTGTGCAATGCAATAGTATAAGGGATTAAATCAAACCAAGTAACGATTTCACCATTCAAATCCATTTACACGAGTGGGTTGAGGAAACATAATTATTCAAAACCAATTCCCTGTTTAAGATATCAATTTGGGGGAATACCCCAACCCTCATGTAACGCCCCAGAAAATGGGTCCCTGAGCGTCACACAGTGATTGAGGCTACGAGTAACCCCAAGCTAACCCTTTGACCCATTTTTCAGTCAGTTCAACACAAATCAACGGAGATTTCATAAAGAACCCTCAAATATAAACAGAGTAATCATCATCCAAGAATAAAAGAATTTTTCAAAGATAAAAAAATACGACTTATTAGTCAACTTCCAACATCTATACTAGTTTGACAAGCCTCTAAGAAAATCAATAAAACCATCAAGCCATTGAGACATGCCCTAACTGACTCATACACAGTTATCAAATGTAAACAATTTTGTGAAAAAACCATCAGACATCACATCCTCGGAACATGAGGACTCACCATAATAGAGGATGTAGAACAACGTACCAAAGAATCACTGTCGAACCTGGAACAGAGCACCTGAACCTACATTCCGAGAAAATACAGCCCACATCCGAAGATGTGGGTCAGTACCATGGAAAGGAATCGAGTATATGGGGGTGTATACAGTTGTATAAACATCATCATCATAAATATTTATAAGAAATATGCAAGATGTATGAAAGACTCACATAGCCCAAAGAAAATCATCATAATCATGAGAGGATGAAATAAGTACAATAACACATGTGAGTCATCATATAATTTGTCAATCACTTTTATTTCATCAAAAATATCAATTCTCATAATGTAAATATCATTTAAATCTTTTGAAAGAATAACTTTCAAATCACTTCACCATTCACCATAGACACAAGGAAACACACACATACAGAGGGTGATCCTCTAACCGACATAAACCATGTGAGCTATATGGAGTCCAACATACAACCCACGTTGGGGAGAGCTATCCTATCCTTGTCATCAGAGTAAGACTATCGATATCAAATCCACAGAAACTAGTGATCAATATATAAAACAACCTCAGACTTACTCCTATGGGGGCACGTAGTTCTAGGGAGGTAAGGTCACTTTATACCTCCCACTCAGTGCTAAAGATTTCTCCCAGACTTAGCTTAGATCATTTCAAAGACAATCCACACCAAAACAATTTCAGTAATATATAAATATACATCAGTTGCCATCATGCTTTCCATCTATCAAAATCAACCACGTTGTGGATTTCTTTCACACACGAGTTTAAAACAACTCCATAAAGACGAAAATGTCAAATCGTTCAAAATATCTCAAATATTCAACATCAACGTGCTTGTAACACACAATTTCTAAAAAACCACAATTTTCAATTGGGATTCATGACCCAAATATCAAAATCATGATAAATATCATTCAAGATTCATGCTTTATATCTCCACATATGTAAATTCATATTTCAAAATCATAAACATCAAGATTTCAGAATAATCATCTTAAGATATGGGTTCATGCTTCAAATTTGTAAAAATCAAATAGAAATCATGCCTTTGTAAAGAAAATTACTTTTGGACACAAGAACGAAAGAGAGTTCTTGTTGAAAAACCTCACATACCTTAAATGATAAACTTTAGATCGATAATCATTTTTGAGATGTTAATCGTGCCTTTGAATAATGGTTCTTGGAGTTCTTGAACTTGGAACTTGGAATCTTGAATAAATTTGCAGAATTAATGGTGAACTTTGGATGTAGGAGCTTAGGGTTTTCTTTTTGAGGAAATTTGATGAAATAAAACATATAATGCTTCTAATAGGCTTTAATATAGGGTTTGGACGGAATTTGGGTGAGGGGGAATGACCAAAAACGCCCCTAAAAATCAAATATCTTGAATCTGTCCTTTGGTGGACTATTTTTATAGTTGAAGTAGATCAACCATAATGTTTTACTCCGATATCCAAATTGGATGAAACCAATTTCATTAGAAAGAGGACTATCCTATCTTTCCGTTGGTATATAATATCTCACCCAGATCATTGTGTACAAGGAGTTATGATCATTTGAAGTTGACACAAAAATTCACTTTTGATAGGCTGAAGTAGATCGACCATAACTTTCTGGTCCAATAGAAAAAATGGATGAAACCAATTTCATTGGAAAGAGGACTCGCACAGCTTTCCATTGATATATTGTAGATCACCCTGATCATTATGTATAGGGAGTTATGATCGTTTAAACATGGAGCAAAAATACGCCAGCCCTCAGTACTTTTTCCTGCACATTTTACTGTTCACTACTATTCATGGTTCGATCGGAATGTTCATAACTCGTTGCTTGGGTGTCCGTTTTTGGTGATCCATATATCTTTGGAAAGCTTATTCGATACTCTACGCAATTGTGGGTCATAATATAAGACATTCCCTATGGAAAATTTATAATTCATTTTAGAAGATAGAACCCAACACGTTTACGTACAAAATTTCAACGAAAAATTTCCCGGGGTATTACATCATACCCCCCTTGGAAACATTCATCGTCGAATGATGCTAGACATGCCAAGATTAGATAGGGAATAGAGCATACAGCTGAAACCATTTTTTAGACTCATCACCACATCGTTTCTCACTCCGCATGCAACATAGAATGCATATATTGAAGAAACTATAGCTAAACTACTGCAACATTTATCAAAAGTGCATGATTTAGGTAAGAACGATACATTCAGCTTGATCAGAGTTTTCGAAAAATAGGTGCGGGTACTTAGATCATATATCCGCCTCAGCTTCCCAAGTTGCACCCTCAACAGATTGGTTTCGCCACAACTCATTGACCAAGGGAACTTCTTTGTTCCGTAGTCTTCGGACACTGAAATCAAGAATCTCAACAGGAATCTCATCAAAAGAATGATTTTCTTAAATGTCAGCACTCACAGAGGAATCCACTACCACAACACCTCTAATATGCTTTCTAAGCATGGAGACATGGAATATTGGATGAACAGAGGACAATTCGGAAGGCAACTCGACCTCATAAGCTACCTTACCAACACGGCTAAGAATTTTGTAAGGGCCAACATAACGGGGACTAAGCTTCCCCTTCTTTCCAAATCTCTTCACCCCCCTCATTGGTGAAATTTTCAGATACACAAGGTCACCAACTTCAAACTCAAGGTCTCTCCTTCTAACATCCGCATATGACTTCTGACGACTCTGCACAATTTTCAACCTTTCCCTAATCAACTTAACTTTTTCCATAGCCTCAAATACCGAATTAGGACCACTTACACCTGCTTCACCCACCTCGAACCAACCTATGGGTGATCTACACTTCCTCCCATATAAGGCTTCAAATGGAGCCATGCCAATACTAGAGTGGAAACTATTATTGTAAGCAAACTCTATCAATGGTAAGTGATCATCCCAACTTCCCGTAAAGTCAAGTGCACAAGTTCTCAACATATCCTTTAAGGTCTGGATGGATCAGCCTGACCATCAGTCTGCGGATAAAAAGTAGAACTCAAAAGCACTTTGGTACCAAGACCCTTCTGAAAAGCTTTCCAAAATTACAAAGTGAACTGAGTACCCCTACCCGAAAAGATAGACAAGGGAACTCCATGCAATCTGACTAGCTCTCGGATATACAATCAGCAGTATATGAAGAATGAACAGGCAAGAAATGAGTAGACTTAGTCAATCTATCAACCACAACCCAAATAGAATCATGATGGCATCGCGAAGGAGGTAAACCAATCACGAAGTCCATATTTATCTCGTCCTACTTCCAGGTGGGAATACTAAAATCTTGCAGCATACCACCAGGTCTTTGGTGTTCAACCTTAGCCTGTTGGCATGTTGCACACTTAGCTACAACCATTGCTATATCTTTCTTCATGCCACTCCACCAATAGATTTTCTGCAAATCTTGGTACATCTTGGTGGCACTGGGATGAGTAGAATATTGCGCCCCGTGCGCTTCATCCATAATCCTTTATCTCAGATCATCAACATTCGGGACATACAATCTACCTGCAATCTCAACTCACCATCTTTCCCTTGGGAGAAAACCTCTACTTTTTGCTCCTTGATAGACTCCTTCAGTCTGACCAAACTAGCATCTAAGTATTGTTTTTCCTTTACTTCTGAATAGTATTGTTTTTCCTTTACTTCCGAAACCATGGAGGATTCGGAACTACTCTGAACCCCTATACTACCTTCAGCAGAGTCAAACAACCTAACCCCCAATCTAGCCAAATGATGTACATCACAAGCCAACTCTTTCTTTCCTTCTACCACATGAGAAACACTACCCATGGACGCTCCACTTAAGGTATCCACCACAATATTGGCCTTGCCCGGATGGTACAGCACATTCATAACATAGTCCTTTAACAATTCTAACCATCGTCTCAGCCTAAGATTCAATTCTCTCAGGGTAAACACATACTGTAGACTCTTATGATCAGTGAAAACATCAACATGGGCATCATACAAATAGTGTCTCCAGATTTTCAAAGCAAACATAACAGCAGCCAATTCAAGGTCATGGGTGGGGTAATTTTTCTCATAGGGTTTCAACTATCTAGAAGCATAAGCTATCACCTTACCCTTCTGTATCAATATGCAACCCAACCCAAATCTTAAAGTATCACAGTACACCACAAAACCATCAACACCATCAGGCAAAGTCATAACAGGGGCTGAAGTGAGTCGAGTCTTCAACTCCTGAAAACTCTTTTCACAAGATTCAGACCATAAGAACTTCACTTTCTTTTGGGTCAACCGAGTCATAGGAGATGCTATAGAGGAGAAACCCTCAACAAAACAATGGTAATAGCCAGGTAAACCCAAGAAACTTTGGATATCAGTCAGAGAAATAGGTCTAGGCCAATTTCTAACAGCTTCGATCTTTTAGGGATCAACTCTAATACCTTACAAAAATGATATGACCCAGAAAAGCAACTGACCTTACCCAAAACTCACACTTACTGAACTTGGCTAACAACTTGCGATCTCTAAGGATTTGCAAGACAGTTTGGAGATGATCAGAATGTTCATCCTCACTACGGGAGTACACCAGTATATCATCGAAGAACAATATGACAAACATATCAAGATATGGTCTGAACACTCGATTCATGAGGTCCATGAAAGCTGCTGGGGCATTAGTTAACCCGAAAGACATAACAAGAAACTCAAAATGGCCAGAACAAGTTTGGAAAGCGGTTTTTGGGATGTCACAGTCCCTAACTTTGAGTTGATGATAGCCGGAATGAAGGTTTATCCTTGAGAAATAACTTGCACCTTGCAATTTGTTAAACAAATCATCTATTATCGGAAGGGGGTATTTATTTTTTACGATGACTTTATTCAGTTGGCGGTAATCAATGCACATATGCAAAGAGCCATCTTTCTTTCTCACAAACAACATAGGAGCTCCCCAAGGAGAAACACTGGGCCTTATGAAACCCTTATCTAGTAGATCTTTGAGTTGCTCTTTCAACTCCTTAAGTTTTGCAGGGGCTATATGGTAATGAGGAATAAAAATGGGCTGAGTATCGAAAAGGAGATCAATCCTGAACTCTATCTCTCTATCAGGAGGTATCCCTGGGAGATCACCCAGAAAGGCATCAAAAAACTCATTGACAATGTTAACAGACTTGAGAGTTGGAGTCTCAGACTTAGTGTCTTTGACTCTAACCAAATAGTAAATGCATCCCTTGGAAATAAGCTTTCTAGCTTTGAGGTAAGAGATAAAATGACTCTTGGGTGACACAGAATTCCCAGACCACTCAAACACAGATGCACCCAGAAATTAAAGCTTGACCACTCGGGTTCAACAATCAATGAGGCATAAGAAGAATATAGCCAGTCCATACCCAGAATCAGATCAAAATCTATCATGTCTAACTCAATCAGATCAGCCAACACGACTCTATGAAGAACAGTAACAGGACACTTTTTATACACTTTCTGGGCAACAATTGAATCACCCACTAGGGTATAAACTACGATAGGCTCAGGAATAATCGTTGGACTTATTTCAAATTTCACAGCAATCAAAGGTGTAACATATGAGAAACTGGATCTAGGATCCAACAAAGCATACACATCAAACTGAAATATACAAAGCATAACAGTAACAACATCTAAAGAGTCTTCCTGTTCCTGGTAGGACGGTAAAGCATAGAATCTATTTTGGCGCTGCCCGCCAGCATTACTAGAAGAGGCACCCTTAGCTGGGGCTGGCGAAGCACTAGAACTGGAGCACTAACAGTCTGAGTCTCGATCTGAGGGCGATAGTCATGATGCCCTTGTCCATCCTGTAGACAATCTCTAACTCTGTGACCCATGTCACCACACTAGAAACAACCCTTCTTCTTACCCCAACACTCACTTGAATGAGGCCTACCACACTTAGGACACAGGGTATAATTTGGCTTACTGCTAGCACTGTACTGGGACCTGGATGCATATGACCTGCTACCTTGCTCTTTCCTACCTCTAGGCACGGGGAACTACCAGATGACGATACTGGCATAGATGAACGATCCTGATACTGAGGGTGACTCCCTCCCTACGATCTAGTCTGACCCTGTTCGTGCTGCTCGAACCTAGCTCTCTTATTCCCTCTCATTCTGTCTCTCTCCTTAATCTTGTCTGCCTCAATCTGTTGGGCATGAGTCATCAGCCCAAAAAGATTCATCTCACTATTCAGCATAGCAGACCTACACTCCTTAACCACATAACTAGACACTCCAGTCACAAACTTACTCAGACTAGCCCTATTATGACCCACTAAGTCAGGAGCATACTTGGCCAACTGATTGAACTTTAGAAAGTACTCCCTAACAGTCATAGAGCCCTATCGCAGGTTCATAAACTTTTTCTGCTTTGCCTCTCTCATCTCCAAAGAGAAAAACTTATCCAGTAATGTATCCTAAAACTCTTGCAAAGTTGTAGGGACAACTCCCTTACCTCTACCTTCCCTCCAAGCAACAACCCAGTCATAAACAAGGTCTTTCAACCTATATGCAGCCAACTCCATACTATGTTCCTCAGATACATGCATCACCTAAGTAATCTTCCGCACCTCCTCTAAAAACAACCGTGGATCCTTATCAGACTTCGGCCCCTAGAATTTTGACGAATTCTTCAGCATGAAGTCACGGATCCTGGCAGCAGCTGAATCACCTCCCTGCAGCTGTGGAGCCGGGGCTGGGTTGGCCTGAACATTTGCAATAACAGCTTAGGCCAATGCCCGAAAAGCTGCCCAAAATTCAGCATGAGACACATTTTCATTCAATGGGTCAACGGATTGAGGTTGCTGACCATCATTATTTCTTCTCACTTAATGTGGAGGCATATTTCTGAAAGAGGAGAGCAAGAATCAATAGCAGAGAGAGACACTTTAAGCACGATAGACTTCTGAAAGAAAGAATCACACTTTTTCATAAAACGTCTTGTAGACTCTTGCTCATAGATGTGGCACGCTACACACAATTGATCAAGACTCTACTTAACGCGGCTTGTTAGACTCCCTAGGACACGTTAAAACCTTAGGCTCTGATACCAAGTTTGTAATGCCCCAAAAAATAAGTCCCGGCGTGTCACATAGTGCTTGAGGCAACGAGTAGCCCCAAGCTAACCCTTTGATCCATTTTCAGTCAGTTCAACAGAAATCAATAGGGTTTCCATAAATAACCCTCAAATATCAGCAGATTAATCATTGCCCAAGAATAAAAAAACTTCAGAAAGATAAAAAAATATGACTTATTAGTCAACTCCTAACATATATACTAGTCAAGATTTCATAATAATCATAAGATATGGGTTCACGCTTCAAATTCGTAAAAATCAAATAAAAATCATGCCTTTGTAAAGAAAATTACTTTTGGGCACAAGAACGAAAGAGAGTTCTTGTTGAAAAATCCCACATACTTTGAATGATGAACTTTAGATCAATACTCATTTTTGAGATGTTAATCATGCCTTTGAATGATGGTTCTTGGAGTTCTTGAACAAAGAACTTGGAATATTGAATAAATTTGCAGAATTAATGAACTTTGGAGGTTCTTGAAGTTGGATGTAGGAGCTTAGGGTTTTCTTTTTGAGGGAATTTGATACAATATAACATATAATGCTTCCAATAGGCTTTAATATAGGGTTTGGACAGATTTTGGGTGAGGGGGAATGACCAAAACGCCCCTAAAAATCAAACAATTCTTCAATCTGTCCTTTGGTGGACTGTTTTGATAGTTTGAAGTAGATCAACCATAACATTTTACTCCGATATCCAAATTAGATAAAACCAATTTCATTAGAAAGAGGACTCTCATATATTTCCGTTGATATATAGTATCTCACCCTGATCATTGTGTACGAGTAGTTATGATCATTTGAATTTGACCCAAAAATTCACTTTTGTTAGGCTGAAGTAGATCAACCATAAATTTTTGCTCCGATAGAAAAATTGGATGAAACCAATTTCATTGGAAAGAGGACTCGCAGAGCTTTCCATTGATATATAGTAGATCAACTAGATATTTATGTAGAAGGAGTTATGATCGGTTAAAGGTGGAGCAAAAATACGCCAGGCCTCAGTACTTTTTCCTGTGCATTTTACTGTTTACTACTATTCACGATTCGATCGAAATGTTCATAACTCATCGCTCGGGTGTCTGTTTTGGATGATCCACATATCGTTGGAAATATTATTCGATACTCTATGCAATGGTGGGTCATAATCTAAGATATTTCTCACAGAAAATTTATAATTTATTTTAGAAGATAGAACCCAACACATTTACGCACAAAATTTCAACGAAAAATTTCCCGGGGTATTACACCTCATTGCAATTCTCACACCTATGCACCCCATTAGTTCAAAACGTTCAGTTAAAAGAATGAATAACTCACAAAAATAACGGGAAAATAATTCAAGGATCAAACATTCCAAAACCCTCAACAATAACAAAACCCACTTTAAAATCCATAAAATTTAAACCATTAAAAGAATTACTTTTCATAAAAGAATTAGGGAAGAGGAACATGCATGAGAGTATCACAACTATGGAGAGGAATCTCCCTTGAGAGCAGTAATTGATCATATTCTTGGAAACCCTAACTATCTTGACTTTGGAGAATTGAGAGTGTTTAAGAAGTTACTTTGATTTGTTTTGGAGTTATAATGATGCCCAAAAAGGGTTTTAAGTTATGGGTCATGACTGGAGAAAATGGGAAATGTCCAAAGTACCCTTAATTAAAAGCTAAAAAGTTGTTACTAGTGACTACAGGTCACTATATGACACGTAGGGACTCATTATGACCCGTCACCATGAGTCGTAGTCAAGTTAGTAGCTGAAGGACCCTTCTCTAATGACCCTAAGACTCCCACCTTATGAATCACTAAGAGACCTTATGACTCGTTGGGTCCAAGTCATAGTCAAGATAGAATTCTTTGGGTATCGCCCTGGTTTGGCTACTAAAGGACAAATGACTAGTTTTGACTCTTTACGACTCATAGACATTAGTTGTAGTCATAACAGAAACCCTAGTCCAAGCTACTGGCTAGGCTATTATTGGGTACCTAAGACCTGCAATAACACATTATGACTCATAAGGAGAGTAATTAACTAAGCATTGAGTTTAGAACTCAGAATTTTTTCAAGGACTAAAATTTGGGGTGTCTTTTTCTGCCCCCTTAAGATCATTCGTACTCGAATGATGGAACAAGGCACCCTCTATCATGATTTAACACTAAATACAACCACATTCACCTTTAACAAACACAGAAAACAAAGATGTCAAGGAAATTCCAATTTCTTCAATAAAGTCCAAATATAAAGATGCCAAGATTAAGACATACCTCAAGCACAATTATCTGGAATGAAGAACAAAGATAGGCATTTTTAATCCATGTCCTCTTCTACTTCCCATGTATCTTCTTCAAACTTTTAGTTCCTCCATAGAACCTTTACGGAAGCTACCTCCTTTGTTTTTAATCAATGGACTTGTTAATCCAAGATCTCAATTGGGACCTCTTCACATGACAAAAGTCCGAAATACCAACACTTTCTAATGAAACCACGAAAGAAGGATCACCCATTCATTTTCTCAAGATCAAAACATGAAAAAATAAGTGAACAGAATTTAAACAGGAAGGAAACTCTAACTTATAAGACACATTACCCACTTACTTCAAAATCAAATACGAACCTATATAATAGGTACTGTGATTCCCCTTCTTTCCAAACTGCATCACACCCTTCATGGGAGACACCTTTAAGAACACCCAATCACAAACTTCAAATTCCAACTCCCATTGCCTTAAGTATGCATAGGACTTTTTATGACTTTGTAAAGTCTTAAGCCATTATAGAATAAGCTTTACCTTGTCCATAGCCTGATGAACCAAATCAGGATTGAACAACCCAGCCTCTTCCACCTCAAATCACCAAATTGGATAGCGACATCTCCTACTATATAAATCCTCAAACAGAGCCATCCCAATGCTAGAATTATAACTATTATTATAAGCAAACTCGATGAGAGTCAAATTATCAACCCATTTACCATCAAAGTCAATCACATAAGACCTTAACATATCCACCAATATTTGTATCATCCTCTCTGCTTTTCCATCTATCTGCGGGTGGAAAGTGATGCTAAGGTTCACTTCAGTTCCCAAACCTCTATGAAATAAATGCCAAAAGTAAGATTAAAACTGAGTTCCTCAAAGATATGATGGAAACTGGTGCACCATGCAACTTCACATTCTTCTGAACAACAAGCTTAGTATAATCCTCAATAGAGAAATTTGTCTTCATCGGAAAGAAGTGAGATAACTTAGTCATCAAATCCAAGATGACCTAAAGTTAACACAAACTGACTACGATACTGTGGAAGACTGGTAATGAAATCCATATTAATCACCTCTCACTACTACACAGGCAACTCAAGTTCTTGAAATAATCTACCCGACCTCAAATGTTTTATCTTAACTTGCTGAAATACCACGCGCTTAGCCATAAAATTTGCCATATCTCATTTCATTTTATTCCACCTATAGATTTCTTTTAAGACATGGTATATTTTTGTCGAACTAGAAAGAATAGTATACCTTGACTCATGAGCCTCAACCAAAGTCTTCTTATGCAGCCAGTTAATATTAGAAAAACATTATCTACCTTGGTACCTCAAGATACCATTACCAACACTCTCAAAAGCCATAACCTATTGGTGGCATACATCATCCCTGATTCACATCAAGATATGATCCAAAACATATTTTTCTTTCACCTCAACACTAAGAGATTACTTCACCACCTATTGCACAATCACACCTCCATCCTTAGAGTCCAAGAATCGAACCCCAAGATTAGCGAAATAGTGAATAAACTTCACCAAAAACTTCTTATTATCAATATGATATAAGATCCCTATGGACAACCTGCTAAGAGTATCAACAACCATATTAGTTTTACCTTAATGATAATGAAGACTCATATTGTAGTCCTTCATAAAATTAAGACATTTTCTCTGCCCAAGGTTAAATTCCTTCTGGGTTAACACATATTGCAAACTCTTTTGATCTAAGAAGATGTCAACATGAACCTTATATAAATAGTGGTGTCGAATCTTTAAAGCAAAAATCATAGTTAACAACTTGAAATCATGAGTCAAATAATTATTCTCATTAAATTTCAACTAGGTAAAAAATATATGCCATTACCTTACCATGCTATATCAGAACACAACCTAATTCTATAGGTGACATATCATAATAAACCACAAATCCATCAGTACCATTGAACAGGGTCAAACCAGGAGCAGAAGTCAACTTGTCTTTCAACTTCTCAAAACTACCCTCATAAGATTCCAACCATAATAACTTTACTTTTTTCTGAGTCAACTTAGTCAATGAGGCATTAATAAAATAAAATCTCTACACAAACTTCCTATAGTACTTGACTAAAGTTAAGAAGCTTCAAATATCGGTTGTAGTCATAGGTTTAGGCAATTTCTTAACCAACACAACCTTTTCTGGATCCACCCTAATCCCCTCACTAGAAACAACATTTATGCAAAACTCACACTTAGAAAATTTAGCATGCAACTGTTGATCCTTGAGAGTCTTAAACAGTAGGAGGAGGTGGTCGACATGATTAGCCTTATTATTTGAATATACCAAAATATCATTAATAAATATGATGATGAATAAATCAAAAAACTGATAAAAAAATAGTTTCATAAGATCCATAAATGTTACTAGCATATTAGACAAGACGAAAGACATCACCAAGAACTCAAAATGACCACACCGAGTTTGAAAAGCAATCTTAGGGATATCCACCTCCCTAATAGTAAACTAATGATAACCCGACCGAAGGTTGATCATCGAGAATTACTTAAAACCTTTAAGCTTATCAAATAGGTTATCAACCCAAGAAAGAGGATACTTATTCTTTAATGTCATGTTATTCAACTAGGGATAATCTATACACATCCAAAGGGACCCATCCTTATTATGTATGACAAGCATAGAAGCACCCTAAAGGGAAACATTAGGGAGAATAAAACAATTATCAATAAGATCATTCAACTTCTTCTTAAATTCTTTCAACTCAGCTAGAGTAATTCTATAGGGAGGGATAGAAATAGGACAAGTATCTGCAACAAGATCAATCCCAAAATCAATTACCCTATAGAGCAGAACACTGGGTAGATCATCAGGAAACACCTCAAAAAATTCACAGATAACAGGGATAGATTGGAATGATAGGCCTTCAGAACTAAAATACTTAACATGCACTAAATTGTATAGACACCCATTGGAAATTATTTTTTAGTCTCTAAGATACACAATATACCTTCCCATAGGAACTGCGGAACTACCTTCCCACTTAATTACTGGTTCCTTTAAGAATTAGAAACTGACCTTTTGGGTCCTACATTAAAGAGATGAATAGCATGAGTACAACTATTCCATTCCTAAAACCTTATTGAAATCTAACATGTCCAACTATATCAGATCCGCTAGTGTTTCCCTACAGTAGATAGATATCACATAACCCCTATATGATTCTAACAAACACAGAATCACCCACCTGGGTGGACAAAGAAAAGAGATCCATAATAGTCTAGGACTAAAATTGAAATGTATTGCCACATAAGGGGTTACATAAAAAGGGGAAGACCTGAGATCAAATATACAACATACATCATGAGAGAAAAGTTTTAGTGTACTAGTAATAACAGTAGAAGATGCCTCCAAATCTTGATATGTAGCAAGAACATACAAATGATTCTGTGAACTGCTAGATATTGAAGTAGGACCCTTTACTAAAGGAGCAGAAGATGTAGCAACCTTGACCTTATTAGCCTAGTAGAAACATCCCCAAAAGGACAGTTCCTTTGAATATGGAAAGGCTGGCAATATCTAAAACACTTATTCCTTCCCTCATCATAAAAGCCAAGGTGCAATTATCCACAAAATTTACAAGGAGGATGTTATGGAGCTGACTGGGCCCAACTAGCCTGAGATTGGGAACCTTGTGCCTTAAACTATTATTTTTATGAATACGACAATCATCGAATGGCTTAGGAAATAATGCACTAGCCATGTAATATGAATTAGAATTTGCCCACTTCTTCTTAGACCACTACTTGCCATCCTTACCACTATTTTGTTGTCCTTTACTCTGCTTAGAATATCGGGATCTATCACATTGCCTCTACCCTATCTTTTTTTGTTTCTTCTTCTCATATTTAACCTACTATATATACACCACAAGACTCAAAAGGTCCATATCTCTAAGCAGCAAGGTGGCCTTGCACTCAAACACTGAGTCTCAAGACAATCCCAAAGCAAACTTTCTCATTTTAACCCTCATGCTAGATAGTATCTTAGGAGGATAATGGGACATCTGATAGAATATTAGGGCATAATATTTTATAGTCATCCTACACTATTTCAGATTTACAAACTCCTTAACTTTTTCCTCCCTCAACTCCTGAGGAAAGAAACAATCAATAAAAGTACCCAAAAAGTTATCCCATAAAGTTGACTTAACATCATCACCCCTAAACATATTTGATTCCTCGTACCACTAATATGCCATATTCTTTAGTTGGTATTTCGTAAAATCAACACCCTAAAAGCCAAAAGCATGCATAACTTGAAAGATGTTCTCCATTTTATCTATGAAGCCTTGTGGATCTTCCTCAACCTTTGAGCTTATAAAGGCTAGAGGATTGAGCCTATTAAATTTCCCAACTCTAGTAAACTTAGAAGAAATCATTGTAGCACCAATAGGACCCAACTGATATAATTGAAATATCACCAATTAGGTCAATAGATAAATAGAACAATAAAACTTAGCATTACTAATATCTCCTAGAAGTGACTGAGCAGGGATGTTACTAGCGGGAGAAGGATTAGTTTCGACCATTGGGACTCTACCAGATAAATCAGAAGCAGCGACCCTAGACCGGGTCTAAACTCCATGATTAGGAAGACCCCCATCCACATTATCCTTAAGTAGGATACAAGAGTTTCCATGAGCATCAAATTATCTGGGAGGCATGAGCTGAATAGAGAACAAATGGTAATTAGGGAAAATTTCAACACCCTAGACTCTACAGCTCGAAAGTAGATCACAAGAAAGGGAAACTTTCCTAAATTCTTCATATCCTTTCCATTGTAAGCGTTGCACACTACACACTTATAAAAGAGACTCTACTTGACCTTGCTTTGTGCACACCTAATGATACCAAACCTAGCTATGATACAAATTTTGTCTTGACCTAAACAAGGGACTGGTCGTGACAGGTATCTCAAGTCCATCAAAGATCGAAAACTACCCTATTTTCCTAGCTAACACAGAACATAATACATAACAATGGTTGAATTCCAAATGTATAAAAAGATAGGAATTTTATAAAGTCAAAGACATCTAAGAATGTCAACATAAATACCTAAAACACAACAATATCCACAACGCCTCTACTAATCTAATACCAACCTACGCTGGGATATGTCGCCAACTCCAATAATGAAATTGACAATCATAATGACAATGATAATGTTAATGTAAAGTCTTCAATTCTAAGTAATGGAAGGAAGCTGATGAAATGATCAAGTCTTTAAAAGAATGGAAGCTCTCCACTTCTCCACAAATGATCGAAGAAATAAGTCGATTAATATAACACTATGCAAGAAAAGTTGAATTTCCTTCAGACCCTACATTGCATGGAGATACAATATTAGGAGATAGTTAGTGGGTTAAGCACTAGCATGTATCTTAGAGATAAGGGATAAAATAATGCCAAGTCACATCTAATTCAAAATCATGCCCACAATATTATATATATGTATTACATTATGCCGACATAGGTAACAAATCTTAGCATGAAGTAAAACTTTATCCTGGACTATGTAAATCATCCATCATAAATATGCACCCACGGGCTATATATGTTTGACCCCCCATACTGAAAGAGCCCTAGTATGTGTAAGCAAAACATAAAAAAACTGGAGTTATCAAGGAAGACCATGGAATTCCATGATCCCGCATTAATCCATGATACAATTATATTAATAGTGTGTATATGCTCATCAATACGAAACCTCACATCTATAAAGATGATTTACCTATACAAGACATCCATGACCCATACCTTTATGGCTTAACTACATAGCCCCTATTAAGCCCAAATTAAAACAAGTTTCACATAACTTATTTATTTAACCAAGGATTTAACTATTAAGGCACACCATAGGTATTGTCATACCTTTACACTTGCAATCTTAACACTATGCCATAGCAACCTTATTAAATTGGCGGAATGCCTATACCCACTTTGTTCACTAAATCAAATTGGAGGAATGCCTCTACCTCTACTGTTCATGTTACAATAAAAAACAAAGCCAACAAGGCCTTTAAAATCTATATTCATTGTTTAACCATTTGTGCAATGCAATAGTTTAAGGGAGTAAATCAAACCAAGTGACAATTCACCATTCAAAGCCATTTAAACAAGTGGGTTGAGAAAACACAACTATTCAAAACCAATTCCAAGCTTAAAACATCAATTTAGGGTAATACCTCGACCACTATTCGAATTTCCACACCCATGCACCCTATTAGTTCAAAACATTAAGTTAAAAGCATGAAAAAATTACAAAATCGTGGGAAAATAATTCAAGGGTCAAACATTCCAAAACACTTAACCATAAAAAACCTAAATTAAAATACATAAAATCTTAACCATTAAAAACAATTGATTTTTATAAAATAAGAATTCAAGAAGAGTAACATGCCCAAAAGTATCTCAACTATGGAGAGGAATCACCCTTGAGAGCCCTAATTGATCAACTTCTTTAAAACCTAAAGTATCTTGATGTTTTAGAATTGAGAGAGTTTAAGAAAATATTTTGATTTGTTTTGGTGTGTTAATAATACCCAAAAGGGGTTTTAAGTCATAGGTATTGATTGGGGAAAAACAGAATTATCCAAAGTGCCTTTAATAAAAAGCTAAAAAATTGTCGCCAGTGACTATAGGCTACTATACGACTCGTAAGGACTTATTATGACCCATCACCATGAGTCATAGTAAAAATAGTAGATAAGGATCCTTCTCTGATGACCCTATGAATCTAACCTATAACTCGTTATGAGACCCTACTACTCGTAGGTTCTAAGTCGTAGAAAAGATAGAATACTTTATGTATCATAATGGTTTGGCTACGGATGGGACTATATGACTCATTTTAAGTATTTAAAACTTTTATCCCTTAGTAAAAGTCACCCAAGAAACCCCAGTACAACTTACTAGCCAAGATACGATTTGGTCCCTAAGACCCGCAATGACACGTTACAACTCGTAAAGAGAATTGTAGCCTAGCCAATAAGTTTAAAACTCAAAAATGTTTAAAGCACCAAAATTCATGGTGTTTCACTATACATACTACCCAAGGCCTAGAAAGACATGAACAACAGATCCAATACATTGTAGAACAAAACAAAAGACACAACTCTAACCATTGGAATAGAATAGCAGAAGATTCTAGTGGAATCAAATAATTTTATCATGAAAACTTTAGTAATGAGGAAATGGGTCATTATAATAGATACAATTTAATAATCATTTATCCCTAAAGAGTATATTATAATAAAGAAGGTAATCAGATAATTTTTTGAAGAAGATATACAAAAAGTGGCGCTCACTAAACCACTCTTGAGAAGTGTGGCCATTCAAACCCATAAACAAACTAAGTCATCCTCACTATCTTTTAAGTTCACAAAATTCCTGTACAATAGTAGTTAAGGAAAAATTTCACCACCTCTAGTTATTATGAGAGCTCACGATGCTCGATAAAGGAAAAATATTAGAAACAACACATGTAACTAAATAAAAATGAGATAGGTAATGGCTGCAACACCAAAATGGATCGGTACAACAGCAGTGCTATAGTGAGTATGAGGACACTATAGTGATTTCTCGATAGTTTTAAAAATGGAAAATGCATCCCTTCCCCCTTTAATCTATCTCCACATTCCAATAACTTGAAATTTCTATCTGTCAACTTCTATTTTAATCAAACATTTATGGTATACTCTAGTCGTTCACTCTATTACATTGCGTACTACTCTTCATAGTAAATCTAAAATCGAATTAGTAGAGAATTAAACCCCAAATCAGGTTATTGGGTATATCTTTATTTTTATTTATGAGGAATGAATTCTAGTAGCATACTAGTATTTCATATATTTACAACTCTCTTATAGTGTTCTAAGCATAAGATTTAGAAAGTTCATGGAAGTCTTGACCTAAAAATTGAAGAGGGCTTATGACCGAGTACCCATCAAAAGAATTTGGCCTGTTAAGTTTAATTTGGTGTCTTAGTCTTAGTAAACATAATGTGAAATATTTATATGGTACTTTCCTCTTCCAAATTTTTGGTAGAAATTTGGAAAACAATGTAAAAACATCAAGATTGGGGTCTTCCTGGTCAAGATTTGGATGTGCCGTGAACTAATGGCAATTTTAATGCTAAAAACTAGAGATATTTATGAGTAAAAAGTCATTTATATGTGGGTATGATATGCTTTTATTATATTTCAAGGCTAAATAGGTCCAGAGAAAAAAAGTGCAATTTTTACTTATAAGAATCGTACAAAGACATGCCACAATTGTGGGATCTAACCACGATCATACAAAGGGTTTCACATGTTAAACCTAATAGTTGACATGTAGCTGTTTTGTAGACAAAAACTTCTAGCAATCATACCAAGATGTCATGACCGTATAGTTATTCCAAGATAGGGTGTCTTGAATAGAGTATTATAGATGTTAAGTTTGAAGAGACCAGAAAAAAAGAACTCATGATCATGGGCTTATACCATAAGATCATACAGAGGATCATGGGCTTATACCATAAGATCATACCGTAATGGGCATTTCAGGACAAATTAGAATTGGGGATGACAAGATATAATAGCCATGAAGACTCTGGGATAGGGTCACAATGGTGACCGACCCAATTGAGTCCAACTGTACCAAATCAACCATCCAACCATACCAACCAAACCATAGGCAATAAACCAAGCCATAATTAAAGAGAAAACCAAAACATAATATGATAATCAATCCCAAGTGGTAATACGATGGAACAATCAACAATATCGACTAATTATGTTAGCCCTAATACCTATACCAATGCCAAAGAACACACCATTACCGATCCCTCCTATAGCAACCACTAAAAGTACCACAAAGCCTCTATCCAAAAGAGAAAATAAATTTGGTTGGGATATGCCCCCAACCATGGACCAAACCAATATCCTAAATAAAGTGACAACATCTAACAATATCCATAATATTAAACGATGCCTCCTAAAATGATAGAAGCTAATAACTTTAGTCCAAATGCTTTCCCCGAGTCAATCACTATGTATAAAGAGTCAAATGGCTAATTCATGCATGGCGTAGGTATACAGCCGCCAGTAGACCAGTTATCGAATGACCGCTAGCGGGAATCTCAGGATAAGGATAAAATAATGCAAGATATAAAACCTGGTAAAAATCCATCCATAATGCATACAACCATACATATATAGATAGGTGTTGAGAAAAGGGACTGGGTTTAGAATGACTTTAAAACCTTTACCTGGGTTATATAGCTTGGCCATCCTAAAACCACCCACGAGAGATATGGGTTTAGATCCCTATGCTGAAAGGGCCCCAGTACGTGTAGCCACACGACCAGGGAAGCATCCCATGGGATGACTAGTACATCACCCAATAGTGTGACATTATGCACACAGTTTTCTAATACCAATCCTCATATAAGCAAATATGATTTTACAGTATTGGTATGCTCTGGACCGCTACCTTACATGGCTTTGCTTACACACCCTACCATTAATGCCCAATTGAAGACTTTTCTAAATAACCAACCAATTAATTTTCCATTTTATTATCCAAGGAAAATATTAGTGGTATCGTCATACCACCCCTTAATTGCAAGAAATATCCATAGCCAAATGATTCAGGTTAAGGGGACTTTCAAGTGCTTTTTGATATACTATGTTAAACCACTTGGGAGAGTTCCATGTTCTGCAAAAGTATAACCATTTAGCCTTTAGCCTTTTTAAACCATTTCAACCATCTAAAGCTTTATTACATAAGCCGAAAACAAGAAAGAGTTCCATTAAAAGAAGTCATTGCAATGAATATACCTTTATAAGCATTTTACCAAACACATTGGGGGCATAATATAACCAAAACCAATTCCAAAGACCATTTGAACCATTACCATGCAATCCAATTGTCCAAAACCACCATTAATGCATATAAAAGCATAATTAAAACCATAGGAAACCATAACCAAGAATTTAATATCAAAACCCCCAGATAATAGTTGAAAACCATAATCATGAAATAGTAAAACCATGAAATAAATCATATAAACCATGCCTTTAGTTGAAATTACAATGAGGGAAGAGAATCATGCCTTATACAGAAGAGTTGATTGAAGAAAGTCACCAACACAAGCCCCAAATCAATCATTTAGTTTAAACCCTAGCTCTCATTCCCAAAAGCTCTTAAGTGAATTATGTAGTGTTTTGAAATAATTTTTGAAGTATTACAAAATATAATAATAGGGTATATAACCTCCTAAGCGTCTTAAAAGTCGTGTGTCCTAATTAAGGTAAGTAGGGAAATATCCAGAATACCCCCACTTAAAATTCATAAAAAGCCCATCATAGGGATATGACCGACCCATACGAGGCATACCCTTCTATACGATTGGTTTCCACAACTCGTATCCAAGCCTTAGACTTAGATCATACACTATCCAGTATATGACTCACCTAACCAAGTCGTAATCAAAGTATGCGATACATACCCATGACCCATATACCTGGCAGAATAAAATGCCAGAAGGATCAAACACTTCCTACCTTATGAGTCCCTTATACTAGTCGTACCAAGCCCACAACTCATACCCTTAAATCTTACCCATTCCAATGACAAAAAACCTCCTACCAACTAACATTGGTCAGCATACAATAGGACCATACCATTCATACCCCAACATATGGCTTGTATCCATGAGTCGTACTAGGTCTGGAGAAAGGAACTTTTAGGAACTTTTTTTAGGGTCACAACCTAGGATGTTTAAGTCTACCCCACTAGGAACATTCATCCCTGGATTATAGACATGGGAGGGGTAACCACACACAGGGTCATTTGAATTATCAAGCATATTCCCAATCTTCATCAAAGTTCAAAAATAAAGAGACAAAGATATAATTTTTCCTTTAACAAACTGAAAAAATAATGATGTGCACAAGAACACATACTTTTTGCATGAATCTTAAGAGCAAAAAACAGATGTATATACATGGACTTCATGTCCTTTTTAAATTCCCAAGTGTCTTCTTTCACTGTATGGTTCTGCCACAGAACCTTAATCGAAGACACATCCTTGGTCCGCAATTGACAAACTTGCCTATCTAATATCTTAAACGAGACTTATTTATAAGACAATGAATCCAAAATACCTAATCCTTCCAAAGGAAACAGCAAAGAAGGATCACCAATGCACTTCCTTAACATGGAAACATGAAACACCAGATGAACCAAAGTTAAGCAAGATGGCAACTATAACTCATAAATAATATTTCCCGCCTTCCTCAAAATCTCCAAAGGACCAATATAAAAACAGTTAAGTTTCCTTTTTTTGTAAAATCGCTACACTCCCTTCACAGGAGACAACTTAAGGAATACCTTATCGCTGACCTCAAACTCCAAGTCTCTACACCTAACATCCGCAGAGGTCTTTTGGTGACTTTGGGAAAGTTTAAGCCTATCCCAAATCACTTTGGCCTTCACCATCGCTAGATAAACCAAATCTAAGCCACATATGTTCACCTTCCTAAGCTCAAACCAACCAATAGGAGATCTACACCTCCTACCATACAATGCCTCAAAAGGATCCATATAAATACTTAAAATATAGATCTTGTTGTAAGAAAACTCCACCAAAGGTAGATCCTCAACCCAATTGCCACCATAGTAAATCACGCAAGTCCAAAGCATATCCTCCAATGTCTAAAAAGTTCTCTCTACTTGCCAATCCAACTGAGGATGAAAATTAGTACTTCGACTAACCTTAGTCACCAACCCTTTCTAGAAAGACCACCAAAAGTGAGATAAAATGTGTGTACCACGATCAAAAGCAATCCAAACAGACACCCCATGGTGCTTCACAATCTCTTACAGATACAACTTTTCATAATCTTTCATCGAGAAGATAGTCCGTATTGGTAAGAAGTGAGCGGACTTAGTCATCCTATCCACAGTGACTCAAATCATATCATACTAATTCTAAGATGAAGGAAGATCACTAATGAAGTCCATATTGATCACTTTCCACTTATATTTGCGTAAATTAATTTCTTACTACAACCCTCTTGGCCTTATGTGCTCAACCATAACCTATTGATACACCATACAATTGGCCTTAAAATCTGTCATATCTCAATTTATTCCATTCCACCAATGGACCTCCTTGAGATCATGATACATTTTAGTCGATAAGGAATGAGAACGTAGAACAACTTGTGTGTCTTATCAAAAACACTTTGTCGTAACCCATCAACATCAGGAACAAACAACCTCTCGTGGTACCAAAACCTATCATCACCACTGAATACAAAGACTACTATCTTTTGCTTGCCAATGTTACTCTTGATTTTTAGTAAGATAGGATCCAACAATTGCTTCTCCTTAATCTCTGCACCATGAGATGATTGAACCACTTCTTGCACTTTTACACTACCATCCTTACAGTCTAAGAGATGAAATCTAAGATTAGCCAAGTAGTAACTATCCTTAACTAATTTTGTCCTTCCCTTCTAGACATGAGCCAAATTCCCCTTGGATAAATTTATAAGAGAATGAACAACCATATTAGCCTTACCTAGGTGGTAATGAAGACTTATATTATAATCCTTAAGAATCTCAAGCCATCTCCTCAGCCTAAGATTTAGTTCTTTCTGAGTGAACACGTACTGAAAACTCTTGTGATAAGAAAACATATCCATGTGAACACTATAAAAATAAGGCCGCCATATTTTCAAAAAAAAATACAACCACTAACAACTCCAAATCATGAATAGGATAATTCCACTCATGCATCTTCAACTACCTTGAAACATAGGCAAACACCATCCCATCATGCATCAACACACAAACAAGACCTACCTGAGATACATCACAATAAACCATGAATCCATCATTGCCCTCTGGCAAAGTTAGGATTGGGACCAAAGTCAACTTATCCTTCACCTACTCAAAACTCCCTTCGCAAGCATCTGACCAAGAAAACTTAACCTTCTTTTGAGTCAACTTAGTCAAAGGAGTACCTATAAAAGAAAAGTTTTCCATAAACTACCTATAATACCTAGAAAAACCAAAGAAGCTCCGAATATCAGTTGGAGTTATAGGCCAAGGCCACCTTTCCACCATAACAACCTTTAGTGGATCCACCATGATCTTTTTACTAGAAATTATATGACCCAAGAAAGTCAAAGCGTTCAACCAAAACTCTCACTTAGAGAACTTCACATCCAACTGTTCGTTCTTTAAGGGCCACAACACCATACAAAGGTGATTATGATGATCCACCTAGCTATTTAAATAAACTAGAATGTCATCAATAAGAACAATGATAAAGATATACAAATACTACCCAAACACCATGTTCATAATATCCATAAATACAGTTAAAGCATTGGTCAACCCAAATGACATCACCAAGAACTCAAAATGCCTATACTGAGTATAAAAAGCCCTATTAGGGATATCCACCTCCCTAATCTTAAGCTGATAGTACCTAGACCGAAGATCTATCTTAAAAAAACATGGTAACTTTTAACTGATAAAAAAGATCATATATCATTAGGAGAGAATACTTGTTCTTAACTATTACCTTATTCAACTGCCTGTAGGCAATGCATATCCGAAGGGAACCATACTTTTTGTGCACGAACAACACCGATGCACCCGACGGAGAAATGTTAGAATGAATAAACCCCTTCTATAGAAGCTCCTTAAGTTGTTCCTTGTGTCTCCTCAACTAAGCCAGAGTCATTCTATTTGATGGAATAGATATTGGATGAGTGTCCGAAAGCAAATCAATACCAAACTCTATTTCCTTATTTGGAGGAACACTATGAAGATTATCCGAAAAGACCTCTGGAAACTCATTAACTATGATGACCAAAGACAAAGAAGGACCTTTCGAGCTAGATCAAGTAATAAAGACAAATCTTTGAGATTAACCTTCGAGCTCTAAGATAAGAAATAAACCTCCCCTTAGCAGCTATGGAACTACCTTCCTATTCTATAACTAGTTTGTAATGCCCCGAGTCTGTACTCCAGATGCTATGCATTGCTCATAATCCTGAAGGACCACAAGCTAACTCATGGCTAGTACCTGTTGTATTAACCGAATAACAATATTGTAGTTATGCAAAAATTAGGCAAAAACTTTCCATAAGGTTCAAAGTTGTAAATAAATATAGAGTACCGTATATCAATCCCAAAACTGAACATCTGTTTATAAATACTCTATTTCTGAAAAGCCTCTACTGTCTGAACAAAGAGTTAATGGGACAAGTCCACAACAAACTATGACTACTGAAATTAACTAAGTACTAAAATACTAGAATAATAAATCAGCCCTCGAACAATAATGGCTCACCACTAGTCTACCGCTGATGGATTGGGATGCTAAGTATGATCGGGAGACTGTGCATCTGAACTTATAATTTAAGACATCATAGCACAAAAGAAAAGTACACATCAGTACATTAAATGTACTGGTATGCATAAACATACTGATTGAAAAACATGAGTATAAAATAATGAGAGTATACGCATAAAATACGTAAACTATAACTGTGGCCATGGTAACACTTGATACTGCATACAAAATCACTAGTTTACTGATATCTAAGTTTACTGATACTATATTACTATTACCTGAGTGACTGTATCTGATAGTCCTGATTCTGTGGGACTATTCATAGTTCTGTACTAAACTAAGTGACTGTGTCTGACAGTCCTAACTTCTATAAAAATGAACTGAGTTATATTTTAAAGACTAAAACTAAGACTGTAGAAGGTAATAATCTAACTGATATGCCTCTTTCTGAATGAATTAAGGTCTGACCTATAACCCCAGATCAAAGGGTGTTAATATTATGCCACAGAACTGGCAGGTGCTCTGAATGAGAACGGTGCTACCCTCAACTAGCAGGTAGGACATCTCTTCTACCCTGAACTGGCAAGTTGATGTCTCAACCTGCACTAGATAGATAGTTCTTGAACACAAGGTCCTCTTCTAAGGCTCACACCCTCTACTGGAAGGTGAGTCCCAATCCTTGGGTTCACTCGGTGTTGAATCCTACTTCCAACTGAATAGACATTGGACTGAATTCTAAATTGTGCTAGGCTAGACTGATCTGTTATTGATTCATACTATCTAACTAAACTGAACTGAGTTTTCTAGATTCTGATAACTGATAGAACACTACTAAATTTTGTTAAATGACTGAACTTTATTTGGTTCTGTACTGATTACTAAACTACTAATCATGATACTACTGAGTCAATTTTTTAGCTACTATAACTCTAGGTAAACAACTAGGTTTTTGGGTATTAAATACCCCCAAGTCGCTATAGTATAGACAATAAGACATATCGTTATCTTGACCCATGATAATTAATTACTTGATCACCATTCATTCATTGAAGCATTTTGATGAACGCTTGTATAACATGAACTTGTATACATGATAATATGATGGTACTTAACTATTCAACTCCCATGAACAATCCACCAAACACTTAGAGGGCATAGTATATGTACATAATACTAAACAACATGGGGGCATTACAATTTCAAATACAAAATTCATTATTCAAAGGTTTTAATATGAATTCTCATGATGCAAACCGATATAATAAATAATTTCATACAAATATTACAACTAATCATGGATTAAGAACTCCATTAACGTGAAAATCATGGTCACACTCAAATCCAACCATGAAATTCATCAAATACCTGAACTTATAGTAAAAATAATTTTCTGAACTCAAAGGGTGGAAGAGAACCCTTGATTGAACACTTGACATACCTCAATGCCTGAATTCTTGATGATTAGCGGTGCAATCCTTGGGATTTAAATCTTACGTTGACAGCCCTAGGGTTTGTTCTTGAGTGATTGTGAGACAAAAGATTGTAATTTGCTTTGTGAGGGATGAATTTTGTGTTTTAGAGGCTAATTTAAAATGAAGATATATCCCAAATACCCCTCTGGATGCTATTTTAATTAGTGAAAAAGATGGCCAGCGACGTACAAACAGACGCATCACGTTGATGGGGTCGATGCTATGGCCGATGTGCTACTTCAAGTCCATATTGGCTTACTGGAATTTTCTCTAAGAGCTGGGAAAAAATACTCATCAATGCGATGGGCAGCGCGGAGTATCGAGATCACATGGATCCACTGGTTTGGACTTCCAAAAGTGCCTCAAACAAAGTTTAAAAAATCAGCAACTTGTCCGAGAACACCTACGAACATTTTTGATCATAAATTAACCTAAAAATGGATATTTAAAGGTCGTAAGGGTCGTAAAAAAGGATTGCCAACTTACTAAGGCTAAAATAACTCTAAGTATGAACACTTAACTAAGTTTTACTAAGTTTAGGACCTCTTACTAGCTTTTATAGGACTAAATAAAGATTTGGATTTTGTGGGGTCTTATAATATCTCCCCCTTGGAAACATTCATCCTCGAATGAGACTAAATAAGATGAGAATACTGATAAACTAAATTTAGATTCGAAACATGTACAACCGAATCATGATTTCATGACTAAAATTACTAATAAACTAAAATTATATACTGAGCACGCATATCTAATTCATGAGTACATAGCTGAACATTATTCATGAATGTAGGACTGAGATTGTTAATAAGCGGTGTTTCTCATGCTGAACATGCATATCTGATATATGAAGACACAACTAAATATTCAAAAGTAATTGGTACCAAGTCTATAAACAAAAATTTGAGCATGGAACTGAGTAAGTTCAAGGAAAAACTATTACCTTGGGATGAGTCTGAGTTTTCAGTAAAGAGGTGAGGATACTTGGTCCGCATATCTATCTTTGCTTCCCTAGTAGCTCCCTCAACTGACTAGTTCCACTAAAGAACTTTGACTAGAGGGACATTTTTGTTCCTGAGTCTGCGAATCTGATAATCAAGGATATCAATTGAGATTTCCTCATAAGAGAGGTTGTTCTGAATGTCTATACCCCCTACAGGGACTACAACTGCTTGGTCACATATGCATTTTTTATTAAGGAGACATGGAACACTGGATGGACTGAAGCTAAATCTTAAGGCAACACAAGATCTTATGCTACCTTTTCGAAACGGTTGAGAATTTGATAAGGACCGATATATCGGGGACTGAGCTTTCCCTTCTTTCCAAAACTCTTTCCTCTTTTCATAAGAGAGATCTTCAAGTACACATAATCACTAATCTGAAACTCAAGATCCTTTTTCCGCACATTTGCGTATGTTTTTTATTAGCTCTAAGCTGTCTTAAGACTTTCCCTGATCAACTAAATTTTCTCTAAGATGTCAAACACCAAGTCAGGCCCTTCTACTACGGCCTCTCCTACTTTAAACCAGCCAATGGGAGACCTATATCTCCTCCCACAGAGCACCTCAATAGAGCAATTTGAAGTCTAGAATGATAACTGTTATTATATGTGAACTCAATCAAAGGCAAGTGGTCATTATAACTACCCTCAAAGTCTATCACACACGCTCACAGCATATTCTCTAAAAGTCTGAATGGTTCTTTCTGCTTGACCATCTATCTAAGGGTGAAAGGCTGTACTGAGATGAACTTGGGTACCAAGACCCTTCTGAAATGCCTTCAAGAAATAAGAGGTGAATTGTGTACCTTTATCAAAGATAATAGATAATAGAACTCGATGCAATTTGACCAACTCTCTAACATAGAGTTTGGAATAGTCCTTGGCTGAAAAATAGGTATGGACTGGTAGGAAATGAGTTGATTTGGTAATCCTATCTATAATGACCCAGACTGAATTATGCTGATGATGAGTATGAGACAAACCCATCATAATATCCATGTTCACCTTTTTCCACTTCCAAGTGGGGATACTGAACTCCTATATAGCCCCACTAGGCTTATGCTGCTCGATCTTAACCTACTAACATGATGAGTACTTGGCTACAAACCCTATAATGTTTCTCTTCATCCTACTACACCAATAGATCTTTCAGAAGTCACGGTATATCTTAGTGGCCCTTGGATAAATAGAGTAACATGCACTATGCACTACTGTAAGAATTTGATGTCTTAGGTCATCTACACCTGGCACATATTGGCTACCCTGACAATGCAGAACACCATCTCCCTCTTGGGAGAAAACCCCTATCTTCTGATCTCTGACTGATTCTTTCAACTTAACTAGACTGGGATCCATATCATGCTTTTCCTTTACTTTAGAAACCAAGGATGATTCTGAACTATTCTGTACACATACACTACCTTCTGGTAAATCTACTAAGTGAATACCTAGTCGGGCAAGCTAATGAATTTCCTGATCTAAATTCTTTCTACCATCATCCACGTGAGCAATACTATCCATAGACATCCTACTAAGAGCATCAGTCACTACATTGGCATTGCTCGAATGATACAAAACACTAATTTTATAGTCTTTCAACAACTCCAACCACCTTCTCTAATGGAGGTTTAGGTCTTTCTGAGAGAATACATACTGCAAACTCTTATGGTCAGTGAACACATCGACGTGCACTCTATAGTACCTCTAAATCTTTAAGGAAAATACTACTATTGCTAAGTCAAGATTATGAGTTAGATTGTTCTTTTTATGGGGCTTCTATTGTCTAGAGGCATAGGCTATGAACTCACCTCTTTTAATAAAATAACACCCCAAACAAATTCTAGAAGCACCACAATATACAACAAAGCCATCTGAACCATCTGGTAGAGTCAAAACTGGTGCTATAGTGAGTCGAGTCTTCAACTCCTAAAAATTCTTCTCACAACAATTTGACCTTCTTCTGAGTAAATCTAGACATATGGGATGCAATAGATGAAAATTCTTTAACAAACCATTAGTAATAGGCAGTCGAACGCAAGAAGCTCCAGATATCTGATCGAGAGATGGGTAAAGGCAGTTTCTTACTGCTTTGGTCTTTTGGGGATCAACACTAATGCCATCACTGGAAATGATATGGCTGAGGAAGGGTACTGACCTTAGCTAAAATTTGGACTTACTAATTTTGGCGAATAGGTGATGGGTTTTAAGAGTCTGTAATACTATTCTGAGATAGTTTGCATAATTATGCTCACTATGGGAGTAGACAACGATGTCATTTATGAAGACTATGATGAACATATCGAATTACTGCTTGAACACATAATTCATCAAGTCCATGAAAGTAGCTGAGGCATTAGTAAGACCAAATAACATAACTAAAAATTTGAAGTGAACATATTATGTTCTGAAAGCTATTTTTGAAATGTCACATTCTCTGACTCTGAGCTGATGATAGCCTGATTTGAGGTTTATCTTAGAAAATTAATTGGAACCTTGAAGTTGGTCAAATAAGTCATCGATTTTGGGAAGTGGATACTTTTTCTGAATTGTGACATTATTTAGCAAATGGTAGTCTATACACATTCATAGAGAACCATCTTTCTTATGCACGATTAGAATTGGTGCACCCCACGGGGACACACTAGGTTTGATATCCCTTATTTATGAGATGTTTCAACTATTTTTGAAATTTTTGAGTTCAGCTGGAGCCCTTTTGTATGGCGGAACAAGTATAGGCTGAGTATCTAGAAAAAGTTCTATTCCAAAGTCAACTTCCCTTTGGGTAGGAACTCTGAGAGATCTTTGAGAAATACGTTTGGTAATTCACATGCTACAGAGACTTATTCAAGATTAGGGGTTTCTAAACTATAGTCTTAGACTCAAACGAGATGGTAGACACATCCCTTAGATATCATTTTCCTTTCCCTAGGGTAGGAAACAAGCTAACCCCTAAGTGCTGAAGTAATACCCCTCCACTCTAGGACGCGCTCATTTGGAAACTGAAACTGGACAATTTTATTTCTATAGTCAACTGAGGAATAATATGAATGAATCCAATCAATGCCAATAATAACACCAAAATCTATCATCTTTAATTTTACTAAGTCAGCTGAAGTGAATCTCTAAGATTCCATAACCGGACAGTTCTGATTTACCTAGCGGGCTATGATAGATTTAATCACTAGGGTAGAGCCTGGCTCTGCTAGAATTTTGGGACTGACTCCAAAGTTGAAAGCTATATATAGAGTTGCAACGGATAAAAAATCTCCTAGATATAGAAAAGTATAAACATGTACATGATAAAATTATAACATACAAGTGACCACATCAGGAGAACTTTCCTGATCCTGTCGGGACTGAAAGGCGTAGAGTCTATTTGGGCATTGCCCATTTGTAGCACTGAAAGTGGCACCCTAATGATTTGGGCAACCAAACTAAGTTGAGGGATGGTTGTACTGACCCTGGGAACCTGATAGGGGACAATCTATGACTCTGTGACCTGGCTTGTCACATCTAAAACACACATCACTACCAACCCTGCAGATACCCTAGTTTTTTTATGACATATTTCTGGAAAATGGAATTGGTTCAGGCACTACTGACACTACCCTAATTCTTAGGGCATGGCGCCCTATCTCTGTTGCAGTCTCTGAATTTTAGCACAAGAGCACTGGCTAAGGATAGAGCTGGAACTGAGGATTTCAAGCGGAACTAAGAATAATTCCCACCCTCTGACTTTGGCTGAGCGAAGTTGAAACTATCTGTTCTGGCTTTCTTGTTCTCCTTCTCCTTCTCCCTATTCTTATCATCCTCTATCCACTGACCGTGAACCATGAGTCTTGATAGTTCCATCTCCTTAATAAACATTGTGGTCCTATACTTCTTGACCATACTACTAGACACACTAGAAATAAACTTACTCATCTTAGATCTGCTATCTTCTATCTGCTACCACATTAGAAGCGTATTTGGCTAATTGAGTAAACTTGACAGAATACTCTTTCACTATTATTTTGCTCTACTTCAGATTAATAAATTCTAGAACGTTCATCTCCCTCAACTCCAATGAGAAGAGCCTACCCAGAAAAGAAGTGGCAAACTCTCCCCACTCTATGGGTCCTGCATCTGCGGTCCTTATTACTTTCCACTATTTAAACCATGAGTGAGCCACATCCTACAACTGATATGCGACAAACTCAGCACTCTCAGTATTAGCCACCCCCATAATATCTATAACTTTCTATACCTGATCAAGAAATTTATGAGGGTCCTCATATGACTTAGACCCAGTAAAAAATGGAGGGTTCATTCAGGTGAAGTCCCGAATCCTAGATGCTGTAGTATTGGCCATTGGGTTGGCTGGAATAATACCTGGGAATTCATTATGGGCTGCCACAAAATGAGCTAGGGTGGTGAAAGCTACCCTGAATACAGCGTGGGAGACATGTACATCCAGGGAATCTGGTTGGACAGGCTGAAGTGTTGGCTGGTCTCCCGTTCCTCTTTCCTTAGTCAGTATTGGTGGCATATTTTGTAAATGGAAGGGAAACTTGTATTAGACAGAGAATTTAACTGGACCTTGTACTCAACCGTATGATATGATTACTCAAAGAAGGTAAACTTTTCCTAAATCATCTAATAGACTCCTGTCCATAAGTATGGAACACTACACACCCATGCATAAGAGTCTACTAGATGTTGCTTTCATACTTTCTAGGACTCTATTTAACCTTAGGATCTAATACCAATTTTGTAATGCCCCGAGTTTGTACCTCGAACACTATACAATGAACATCAACCCGAAGGACCACAAGCTAACCTATGACTTGTACCTACTACATTAATTGAATAACAATACTGTAATTATATGGAAATTGGGCAAAAAAATTTCATAAGGTTTAAAGCTGTAAATAAATACTGAGTACGGTACATCAATACCCAAACCGAACATCTTTCTATAAATACTTTGTCTAAAAAACCTCCACTGTCTGAACAAGTAGTTGATGGGACAAGTCCCTAACTAAATCTGACTACTGAAATAAATTGAGTACTAAAATACTGGAATAATAAATCTGTCCTCGAACAATAAAGACTCACCACTAGTCTACTGTTGATGGATCGGGCTGCTAAGTATGATCGAGAGCCCATGTGTCTGTACTTTGAATTTACTGGTATGCTAAATGAGGTAGGCTGCGATGCATGGGTTCATATGCATGAACAATATTGACTGAATAACAAGAGTATAACTGAATATGAGTACATGAATGAAATATATAAACTATAAATAAGGCAATGGCAACACTGCATACTGCATTTAGAATCACTTGTTTACTAATACTGTATTACTGTTAACCTAATAACTGTATCTGATAGTCCTGATCCTGTGGGACTATTTTGAGTTTTGTACTAAACTGAGTGACTGTGTATGATAGTCCTAATTTCTATAGAACAGAACTGAGTTCTACTCTTAAGACATAAACTGAGATTGTGGGAGGTCATTATGTAACTGACATGCCCCTTTCTGAATGAATTAGGGTCCAACCTGTAACCCAATTGAAAGGGTGTCAGTATCATGCCATGAGTAAAGCAAGCTGAGTCACCGTCATCTGGCAGGTGCTCTGAATGAGAATGTTGGTACCCTCAACTAGCAGGTAGGACACCTCATCAATCCTCAACTGGAATGTTAATGTTCTAACCTACGATGGCTACATAGTTCTGGAATACAAGGACTACTTCTAAGAATCACACCCTCTGCTGGCAGGTGAGTCCCCATCCTTGGGTTTACTAGGTGCTGACTCCTACTTCCAATTGAATAGACAGCTGACTGAATTCTAAACAGTGCTACGTTAGACCGATCTGTTACTGATTCATACTGTTTGACTGAACTGACCTATGTTCTTTGGATTCCGCTAACTATCAAAATACTACTGAATTCTATTAACTGACTGAACTCTACAGTGTTCTGAACTAAGTACTAAACTACTGATCATGATACTACTGAGTCTATTCTGTAGCTACTATAGATCTAGTTAAACATCTAGAATTCTGGGTATTAAATACCCCCAGGATGCGATAGCGTAGACTAGAAGACATAGCACAATCATGATACATGATAACTAATTACTTGATCACCATTCCTTCATTCAAGAATTTTGATAAGCTATTGCATAACATGAACTTGTCTACATGTTAATATGATGGGACTTAACTATCCACCAAACACTTGGAGGGCATAGTATATTCACACAATACTAAACAACGTAGGGGCATTACAATTTCAAATACCAAATTTATAATTCAATGGTTTTAACGAGAATTCTCATTATGAAAACACATATAATAAAAAATTCAGATAAATCTTGCAACTAATCATTGATTTGGAACTCCATTAACAAAGAAATCATGATCTCATTCAACCCCAACCATGAAATTCATCAAACTCATGAATTTGTAGTAAAAAAGGTTTCTTCAACTCCAAGCATGGAAGGATATCCTTGGATGAACACTTGACATACCTCAATTGCTGAATTCTTGAAATTCGGTGGTGCAATCCTTGGGATTTGATTCTTGATTTAAAAGCCCTAGGGTTTGTTCATGAATGATTTTGAGATAAAAGAGTGTAGTTTGCTTTGTGAGGGATGAATTTTGTGTTATAGGGGCTAATTCAAAATAGGGAAATGTCCCTAATACCCCCCTAGATGTTGTTTTAATTACTAAAAAATATGCCTAGCGATGCCAAGATCGATGCATCGAATCAAAGGGGTCAAAAATATCACCGATGCACCACATCCAGTCTGTGTCGGCTCACTGGAATTTGTATTAGGAGATGGGGAAAAAGGATCATCTACACGATAGGTGCCGCGGAGCATTGAGATCGAGTCAATCCACTGGTTTGAACTTCCAAACGTGCCTCAAACAAAGTCCAAAGAATTTGAAACTTGTCCGAGAAAACCTACTGATATTCCTGATCATTAATTAACCTAAAAATTAATATTTAAAGGTAACAAGGGTTGGTAAAAAGTATCGCCAAGTTATGAAGGCTAAAATAACTCTAAGTATGAACACCTTGCTGAATTTTTCCAACTATGTGACCCCTTACTAGCTTTTATAGGATTGAATCAAGCTTAGAATTTTGTGGGGTCTTACATGGTTCACTAGGGAACTTAAAGATAGCCAAATAGGCCCGACAATCTAAAGATACATAATAAGAAAGCATAAATCCATACAAGGAATTACATCAAAATCTATCATGTCTAACTCAAACAGATCCGCCAAGGTCTGTTTTCCACAAACGGATACTACACATCAATGAGTTACCTTCCGGGGTAGAAATAGAAAAATATCTGAAATAACTTCCGGATCAAAACCAAAGATACAACCACATATGGAGTCACATAGGAAAGAGTGGACCTTGGATCAATCAAACAAAATATATCATGAGAGAAAAGTTGTAACATACTAGTAAAGACATCAAGTGATGCCTAGGATTCCTTTCAAGATTCCAAAGCATACAACCTGTTCTGACCAACACTACAACTAGGAGCAATATTAGAGGAAGATTCCACGCCACCAGGTGCAAGAGCAAAAGATAAATCCATAGGAATCTTATTTGCCCCTATTGAAACCTTATTGATCTGACAGTTCCAAAGCCGATGGCCAGCCTAGCCAAACTTGGAGCATTTTTCCCATCCTTCATCGCAATAACCCCGGTAAGTACAACCATGTATTTTACAAGGAGGACATGGAAAAATTGACTGACCTTTGCTCGCTTGAGATTGGGCAACTTGAGCCTGCGAATTGTCACCACCTTGATGACACTTATCTCCCAACTGGTAAGGAACACTAGTAGAAAAGGAGCCAGAACTAACCCACTTCTATTTTTGGCACTTTCCACCATCTATACCACCCTGAGACTGAGTACCTTCCTAATCAGAAAACCTGCTCCTCTTTCCCTGCCTATCCTTAAACTCTGCTTGCTTTCTCTTTTGATACTCAACCTACTGTATATGAATAGTCAACCTCAAGTTATCCATATCTTTAATCAGCAAGATAGTCCTGCTCTTCAGAATAAAATTTGTACTCAATCCAGAAATGAACTCTCATTCTTGACTTTATATAAACCACTAAGTCAGTAGCATAGCATGATAGCTGATGAAACTTCAAAGCATATTCCCTTACTGACATTCTCTCCTACCTGAGGTTCACCAACTCCATTATCCTAGCTTCTCTTAACTCTTGATGAAAGAACCAATCCAAGAAGGCATTAGAAAAAGCCTCCAACAACCCTTCCTCTTTAATGTTACCCCTATCTCTATCCCACCCCTCATACCATTGATAAGCAATATCTTTGATCTGATAAGCTGTAAGGTGAACCTCTTCTATATTTGTAGCCTATATTACCTAAAAGATCTTTTCTATCTAATTAAAGAAGCTATATAGATCCTCCTCCACCTTCACCCCAGTAGAAGTTTAAGGATCCATCTTCATAAATTGGCCAACCCTTATGGCCTCAGCAAAAAAAGGAACAGTCGTACCTCGCTCAGCCTAAGCAGTAACCAGTTAGGCAATAACATTAATAGACTGAAGAAAATTCTACATTTATCACATTGTCCTTAGGGACCTAAAGTGAACTAGCCAAAATAAGAGGAACTCTAGTACTATTAGGAATAGGACCATGATATCAAAGATGTACTACAAGAATTGTGCGTACCCCTTCAGCATTATCCCCAGATGGGGTAGAAGAATTTCCTTGCGTTCCTGAACTAGGAGGCATAATCTGAAAGATGAACAAATAAGGATTATATAAGATTCCCAGTATTGAGAACTCAAGCTTGCAGATTGAATACAAAGAAAGTGAAACATTCCTAAATGTCTTACGGTCACTCCCTTTTAACTGTTGTGTGCTTCACACCCGAAAAAGAGACTCTATTTGATACATCTTTGTGGCCTTCCTAGTTGACCATAAACCTAGGAACTTGACATAATCCAACCACAATAGTTACTGTAATAGGCATCCCAAGTCCAACTAGATCGGGAACTGCCTCCTGTAATCCTATCCAACCACCTATACCCAGCCTTTGATGGGTTGAATCTCGAGCATATAACAAGATAGTGTAAATGCTCTCATGATAACTCTAGCATAGGGTCACAACCATGATCGACCCAACCGAGTCCAACTGTAACAAATCATCCATTCAACATTACCAACCAAACTACGGGTCATATACGAGGCCATAACAAAAGAGAAAACCTAAACATAATATGATAATCAATAACAAAATAAAATATTATGGAAACCAACAATATCTTCTAATTATGTCAACCAAAACATCTATACTAATACTATGGAAAAAACTAATATAGGTCCCACCCATACCAATCCCAGAAGTACAATAAAACCTCTATTCAAAAGAGTAAATAAACCTATTGGGACATGCCCCTAACCATGTCCAAAATCAATATCCTAAATAAGTCAAAACGTATAACAATATCCATAATATTAATTGATTCCTTCCGAGAGGATGAAAGCTCACCACTTTAGTCCATATGTTGTCCTAGAGTCAATTAGTATATCGGAGGAGTCGAACCGCTAGTTTCTACATAGCATGGGTATACAGCCGCCAGTAGATGAGTTAGCGAATGACCACTAGAATGAATCTTAAGATAAGGATAAAATAATGTGCGTTGTAAAACCAAGTAAAAATCCATCAATAATGTATACAACTGTACATATATATAAATAAGTGTTGGGAAAGTGGACCAGGTTTAGCACGCCTTTAAAATAATTACATAGGTTGTGTAGCTTGGTTGTCCTAAACTACCCACAGGCTATATGGATTCAGATCCCCTACTTAAAGGGCCCAGTGCATGTAGCCACACGAACAAGAAAGTATCCCATGGGATAAATAGTACATCTCCCAATAATGTGACATCATGCACACGGTCTCCTTAGACCAATCCTCATACCCGCAAATATGAGTTTCCAATTTTGGTCCCCTGAGACCACCATAATCCACGTCTTTGCTACACACCACGCCATTAATGCCTAATTAAAATAGTTTTCAAATGACAAACCAATCAATTTACTATTTTATTAATCAAGGCCAATATTAGTGGTATTGTCATACCACCCCTTACTTGTAAGAAATATCCATAGCCAAAAAATTAAGGTTAAGGAGACATTTAAGTGTCCTTCCATATACCATATTAAACTACTTGGGAGACTTCCATGTTCCCTACAAGCATAACTATTTAGTCTTTAACCTTTTTAAACCATTTCAACCATTAAAAGTTTTATTACATAATTTGAAAAACAAGAAAGAGTACCATTAACATAAGTCAATGCAATGAATATACAATTATAGGCATTTTATCAAACACATTGGGGGCATAATATAACCAAAACGAATTCCAAAGACAGTTTGAACTATTACCATGCATTCCAACTGACCAAAACAACCATTAATGTACATAAAAGCATAATTAAAACCATAGGAAACCATAACCAAGCATTTAATATCAAAACCTCCAAATAATAGTTGAAAACCATAATCATTAAATAGTAAAACCATTAAATCAATCATATAAACCATGCATTTAGTTCAAATTACAATGAGGGAAGAGAATCATGCCTTATACAAAAGAGTTGATTGAAAGAAATCAACAACACAAGCCCCAAAGAAATCATTTAGTTGAAACCCTAACTCTCTTGCCCCAAAAACTCTTGAGAGAATTATGGAGTGTTTTCGAATAGTTTCTATATATTAATGAATAGAATAATTTGTTAAATAACATCCTAAGTGTTTTGGAAGTCATGGGTCATAATTAGGGTAAGTAGGGACATGTCCAGAATACCCCCACTTAAGTTGCATAAAAGTCCCGTCACAGGGATACAACTGACCCATACGAGTCGTACCCTCCAATACAATTGGTTTCCACCACTCATGGACACTATCTAGTATATGACTCATCAAACCATTTTGGAACAATAGTATATGATCCATACCCATCACTGGTATCCCTGGCAGAATCAAATTCTAGGAGGATCAAACATTGCGCACCATATGAGTCCCTGATACAACTTGTACGAAGTCATATGAATCATACCCCTAAGTCATACATATTCTGGCTACCAAAACCATCCAACCAACTAACACTGGTTAGCATATGACAGGATCTTTCCCCTCGTACCCTAACATATAGCTCTTACCCATGAGTCGTATTTGGTATGGAGAACAAAAATTCTATGAAATTTTCTAAGGGTTAAAATCCATGATGTTCAATGGGTTAAATAATCTACAATATAATAAACAAAAGAAAAGGTTAGGTGAGAGAAGCACAATTATGCAATGATACCATAAGCACGTACTGACCATTGTGCCAACTGAGATCTAAAAGATGACAATGTCAAGATCCAACCTTTAAGAACCAAGGATGATCATGGTATCTACCCACGATCTTATAATTTTCCATCCAAGACATAGACTCAAAAATCCCAATTTGTTTAGGTTAGGTTTTTATTTTGTCTATAAATATTGTTAATGGGTATTTTGTACCGGTTTACATCCTTTTACATACTGTATGGTTTCAAGGCATATTGTTGTTCTTAAAATTACAAACATCAATTATTAGGATTGTGCTAAAAATTAAAATTTATGGTTTTTCATATTATTTTTGTAACTTAATAATTATGCTTTCTCATCAGAATTATTGTTGTGTGCCTGAGATTATGAGTATCTAAAAACAACAACTAGGGTTTTGGGGACCATGATTGATTAACAAAGTATGAATTGATTATCAAAAGGTGTGTATTGTTTTCTATTTTTGATTTGATTGCATTTTTTCGGCTGGAGAAGATAGAATCGCCACTTCTTAGAAATTAAGATAACGAATAGGAAAGTGAATAAAAAATAGATAATTAGATCTAACAACCTTCAACAAAGAACTTGTGTAGGTCATCAGGGAAAGCTAATACTAGAATCTAATATAGGGGTTCGAATTTCCAAACTCAGGAGAAAAGAAAACATAATTGAGAAAATTGCTCAAAAAGTTTGTAAATACGTTTATGTAAACATAAACTATTGATTCTACATGTTGAGCACTCTGAGAAATTACTAAGTACAAAGAAACTATAGAGTTCTCAAGTTATTTGGGGAAACCAATCTACGTACCTCTCTCATATAGATTAAAATAAAAAATATTAGCAATTATTACTATTGAATTCTTGATTTACAAAACCCTTTATTTTACTGAAGATTGTTTACCAATCACATAGATAGAGACTTGATAGATATTTTGACCTATTCCTTGTAGGATTAACCCTAACCCAGCTGGGTTCCATATTTGATAAATGATGGATTCATACTTTTTGTAGAGGTATAATTTGGAGGTTATCAAATTTTGCCACCATTATTGGAGAATACGATTATGGAGTATATTCATTGTGTTTGCTGGTCTATTTGTTTCTATTCCTTGATTTTACTTTTCTGTTATTTCTTGGGCACACATTGTTGCATGTCCAACACTTAAAGTCAAGGCAGTTCCCCGATTCTAGTTGATATGGAACTTAAGAGAAATCTAAGAGCTAATAGAAAAATTGTGCATAAGGGAGTTCATAACAAGGGTATTGATAATGTGGGAGTCCCGAATCTGCCAGGAAATAATTTGAGCTTTAGAAGACTATGGAGTAGACAATTGCTTAATTGATAGCTGAGAAAAATGTTAGGAAAGAAGCTATTAGGTAGGAAGATATAAACGAAAGGGCAATATAACCTAAAGTAGACTGTCTGGCCATAATTGAAAAGCGACAGAGGCAGAAGATATCAGGAGAAAATTCCTTTACAACCATATCTTTCTTATTTTGATGATACGGAGGACAGGCCATACTTTCTAGTACCCATTGACACATGTGTTATTATTCCACTAGCATTGCCTCTAAGAATAAAATTTGACATCACTAATAATATAACAAAATGTTGAACTTAAAGAGGGAATTCACTGACCACGCTATTGGTGATAAAATGTAAAGACCCAAGCCTGGGCCTGACCATGATGGGTATCTCAAGTCCAATAAGGAAGGAAGACCACCCACTATACCTATCCAAGAAAACAGAATACTCCAATATTGGATAAATTCTAAACATGTAACAATATAGCATAAGATGAGCTTAGGAAATTTAAAATATCTCTGAAATTGATAATCGGTAACCGACCAAACACAACAAATCAACATCACCACCAAAGTCCACATTAATCCAACAAAGCCTTCTAACCAAAATCGAATTAAATAATGTATCACAACATAGTCCCGACTATGACAATGTTAATGATAATTTAATATCCCAATTCTAGTCTATGGAAGTAACTAATAAAGTATCTACATCTTCTGGAGAATAGAAGCTTACCACTTCACCACCAACGATCGACGAATCGATCCAATCCACCTAACACTTAAAAGGAAAAGTAGAAAATTCAGTGGTGCCTGCATCATGTGGGATACAACGTCCGGAGGCGATTAGTAGGTTGACCACTACCACGTAACCTAGGGGTACGAAGAAAAATAAAGCCATGATCAACTCTTCAAAATAAGTTTAAATCTAGTATACATAACTAGATGCATATATATATATACACACACACACATCATATGTCAGGGTAGGGAACAAGGCTTAGCATAGACCTTTAAATGTTGTGTAGCTAAATCTTCATAACATAGGAAGGCACCCATAAGCTATATAGGTCGATCTCTCCCCTAGTTGGAATAGCCCAAGTGCATATAGCCATACGACCCAGAGGATGCATGTATGCACCATAGGGGACTCAAACCACCTAACATACCAAGGTGACTGAAGCACCCAGGAATGTAATGTATATGGGGAACTCAAACCTCCCAATCATGTGATATTTATAAAGGGGGAGTCGAACCACTTGGTTATGTTGGTCCTCGCATCGGCAACCACGATTTTAGTGTTGGTCCCTCGGGACCCTCACTTTCACAATCAGCTACACTACCCTCATTAATGTCCGATTAAAGTAGTTAACACATATTTCTATTGATTGGAACATGATACACATTTTGGCATACACTGTTGGTATAATCATACTAACTACACTTGGAAGGTAATATCAATATGCAAAGATAATTATCATTACTAAGGGAATTCACAAACTTCTTGGTTTAATTATACATTAGCTTGGGGAATTACACAACCCCATAAGTTCAATTCAAAATTATTAAGCTTCATTAACTATTCACATTATGCAATAGTTCAAGAGTAATTTAATGTTCATACTTTTCATTTTCAAAATAAATTTCACAAGGGGTTGTAGTCATTACCAATTCAACTATGGTTATTTCAAAAATTTGGGGAATTCACAATCTCCTAGTTTATTCACCATACACATGCATCAAATTTGTTTCAAAACCACCATTAAAATATAACAAATGCATATACAACCATAAAACATCACATAAAAAGAAATCATTCAAAACCCTCAACCCATGTTAAAAACCAACATCAAAATAGTATGAGTAATACTTTTAAATATATGATTTTAGTAAAGTAATATTTTTGTAAAAGTAACATACAAGAAATACCCAAGGTTATGAACAGAATTCAACCGTTGAAGCTCTACTTGACCCACTTCTTTGAAACCCTAAGTATGGATGTTTGAGAGATTGAAGAGAGAAGAAAGGATATTTTGAATGTGTTATAATGAAAATAAGGCCCCAAGTATGTTTATAGGTAATGAGTTATAATTAGGATAAGATTTAGATGTCCAAAACACCCCAATTTACAAAGCGAGTAAAATAAACCATCAATCATTATGCCTCTCATAACGACTCGTCTCCATGAGTCTTTATAAAGACACTATCACCAGGTACCCGCACATTGCTGTTCTTACAACTCGTTTACTATGGCTAGTAATTGGACCCTAAGACTCATAGGTTCCATTCATAGTCAATAAAGAAAGAATTTTGGTATGGACTTGATATCCTATGATTTGCACCTAAGGACCCATAATGAGTCCTCACAACTCATAGTGAGCCACTCATACTCAGTGTGGAAAAGTTAGCTACACACACTGGTTACGCTACGATTTGGGTCCAATGACTCCTTGATACTCCCTATGAATCATAGGGTAGGATGTAGTCCAAACTTTAAGGATAACATATTAGAAATATTCAAGGAAAAAAAATTGGCGTGTTACATTGTCTCCTCTTAGGATTATTCATCCACCAATGATGGATCAAGGCATACATTATCATGATTTAACATAGAAATACTCCCACACTTACCTTTTACAAACACGAAAATCAAAGATGTTAAGATCACACACATTCCTTAAGAATGATTTTTCAAAACAGGGAATGGGAATTAATACGTGAACTTCATGTCCATCTAGGCTTCCCAAGTACCTTCCTCCAACTTTTGGTTCTGCCATAGAACGTTCACTAAAGCAACGTCCTTCATCCGTAACCTTTAATACTTCCACATAAGATAAGCAATTCTAAATGCCCACACATTCTAAAGGAACAACCAATGATAGATCACCCATGTACTTCCTCAACATTGAAACATGGAAGACTGGATGAATAGAGCTCAAGATAGATAGAAACACCAATTCATAAGAAATAATTCCAACCTTCTTTATATCAAAATATGAACCAAAATAACAGGGAATGAGTTTCCCTTGTTCACAAAATGCATCATGCATTTCATGGAAGACACCTTTAAGAACATCCAGTCATAAATATTACACTCTAACTCCTTTTGCCTGACATTCACATAGTACTTTTGGTGACTTTGGGTGGTGTTAAGTGTATCCCAAATCTCCTTATCCTTCTCCATGGTTTTGTGAACCAAATTAGGGTCAAATAACCTATTTTAACAAACATCAAACCACCTTTTAGAAGACCTATACCTCCTACCATACAAAGCCTTAAATGGAGCCATACTAATGCTAGAGTGATAAGTGTTGTTATATGTAAACTCTATGAGAGGTAAGTGATCAATCCTACTAGCATAAAATTCTTATACATAAGATCGAAGAATATATTCTAAGGCCTAAATTGTCTTTCCTGCTTGCCCATCATTCTGCGGGTGAAAAGCGATACTAATGGTTACCTTAGTCCCTAAACGACACTAAATCAAGCTCCACAAGTGAGATGAGAATGAGGTACCACAATAAAAAATGATTGAAACTAAAGCACTATGAACCTTACAATCTCTGAGATATACAACTTCACATAGTCCTCAGTAGAAAAATTAGTCCTCACAGGCAAAAAATGAGTGGACTTGGTCATCCTATCCATGATGACACAAATAGAATCAAACTGTTAATGAGACCATGGAAGACTAGAAACAAAATCCATATTAATTATTTCCTATTTCTATACTGGCAGTTCAATCTCTTAAGTCAACCCGTCGGGCCTCAAGTGCTCCACCTTTACTTGCTAACACACTATGCACTTAGCCATAAAATTGACCGCATCTCGCTTAATGATATTCCATCCCTAAATCTTATTGAGATCAAGATACACTTTTTTCAAACCAGGATGAAACTTACCATGTGACTCATGAGCTTCAGCCAAAATTCTTCATTACAACCCATTAATATAGGGGATACATAATCTTTCTTGGTTCCTCAAGATACTATCACCACAAATATCGAAAGCCACCATTTTCTGCCTACAAAAATCCTTCTAGATTTGTATCACGATAGGGTGTAAGACTTGTTTCTCTATAACCTCAGCACTAAGAGATGACTTCGCTACCTCTTGAATAATCAAACCACAATTCTCAAAATCCAAGAGACGAATTTCAAGATTATCAAAATGGTGGATATCCTTCACCAAATCCCATTTTTCCTTATCCATATGAGATAATCTCCCTATGGATAACCTGCTAAGAAAATTAGCAACTACGTTAGCTTTACCTGGAAGATAATGGATACTTATGTCATAGTCTTTTATCAACTAAAGCCACTTTCTTTGCCTAAGATTTAGCTCCTTTTGAGTGAACACGTATTGCTAGATCTTATGGATAGAATAAATATCGACATGGACTCCATACAAATAATGTCACCATATCTTCAGTGCAAACACTACAACTAACAATTCCAAATCATAAGTTGGTTAGTTCTTCTTATGAACCGTCAATTGTCTAGAAGCATAAGCATCTACCTTGCCATGTTACATTAATACACAACCTGGTCCCGCTCAAGATGCATCACAATAGACAACAAAATCCTAAGTACCCTAAGGTAGAGTCAAGACCAAAGCTGAAGTCAACTTATTCTTTAACTTCTCAAAACTATCCTCATAAGCATCAGGCCATAAGAACTTCACTTTTTTTTGAGTCAACTTAGTCAATGGGGCAACAATAAAAGAGAAACTTTTTATAAACCTTCTATAGTAACTAGCTAAACACAAAAAGCTCTGAATATCAATTGGATTTATTAGTCTAGGCGACTTATTAACCACAACCACTTTATGTGAATATACTATGATCCCTTCACTAGAAACAAAATGAACTAGATATGTCACAACATTTAACCAGAACTCATACTTAGAGAACTTTGCATACAATCATTGATCTATCAAGGTTTCCAACACAAAGTAGAGGAGATCGACATGATCCTCCTCGCTATTAGAATACACCAAAATATCATCAATAACACAATCTCAAATAAATCCAAGAACTAATAGAATACCCGATTAATAAGATCCATAAATCTTATTATGCATTAGTCAAACTAAAGGAAATCACCTAAAACTCAAAATGACCATACCGAGTTTGCAAAACAGTCTTAGTGATATCCACCTCCTTAACATTGAACAGATGGTAACCTAAACAAAGATTATTCTTAGTAAAGTAGTTAGAAACCTGAAGTTAATCAAAGAGATCGTCAATCCTAGGAAATAAATACTTATTCTTCATAGTCAATTTATTTAACTAGTGATAATCTATACACATTTGAAATAAACCATCCTTCTTATGCACAAATAAAACTGGAGAACTCAAGGAGAAACACCAGGGAAAATAAAACCATTATCTTGAAGATCTTTCAACTGCTCCTTGAGTTCTTTCAACTTAGTCGGAGCCAATATGTAAGGAGAGATAGAAATAAGATGAGTGTCCAGAAGATGATGACTCTCAAAATCAATTTCCCTTTCAAGAGAAATACCAGGAAGATCATCAGGGAGAACCTCATGAAATTCACATACCATAGAAATGGTCTACAAAGAAGGACCTTCGTATCATGAATCCTTAACATTCACTAAGTGAAAGGGTCACCCCTTAGAAATAAATTTCCAAGCTCTAAGATATGAAATGAACCTTCCCTTAGGAACTAAGGAACTTCCATCCACTCGATCACTGGCTCATTAGGGAAGTGGAAATTGTCATTTCAGTTTTGAAAATCAAGAGACGCATAGAACAAATGCAACCATTCAATCCCCAAGATCACATACAATTGTACCATGTCCAAATCTATTTGACCTACCAAAGACTCCCTACCACAAACCAACATCATACAACCCCTTTAGATTCTCCTAGCAATAATGAAGTCACCCATCGGGGTAGACATAGAAAAGGGATCGAAAGTACATTCAAGATAAAAATCTAAATGAATGGACAGATGGGGGTTCACATAAGAGATGGTAGACCCAGGTTCAATTAGACAATATACAGCACAAGATAAAAGTTTGAGGGTACTAATAACAATATTGGGGGATGCCTCAGAATCCTAGCAGGTTAAAAGAAAGTACATAAGGTTCCTACTAATTATAAAGATAGAAAAAGTAGTAGCACCTTTTAGTGCAAGAGCTAATGAAATACCAACAAAGATCTTATTTTCACCAGGAGCAACATTGGAAGGATAATCCCTCTATATATGACCAATTTGACCACATTTAAAGAAATTATTCCAATTCTCTTCACAAACATCATGATACACCTGACCATAAGATCTATAAGAGGGATACAATGGAGCTGGCTAAGCCCCACTAGCTTGAGGCTAGTTACCTTATAGCCTGGGATAAATACTATTTTAAAAATTATGATAACCCAATGACTTCAGATATGGAGCACTAACTATAGAGTAGAAATCAAAACTTCCCCACTGTTTAGTAGACCACTTTCCACCATCTACACCACTCGATTGCTGAATTCCATCCTGATTCGAGCACCAAAACTTCTAATTTTGCATTTTACTCATCTATGTTTGCTTCTAATTTTTTTCTTCCACTTGTTGCATATACACCACAAGTAAAGTGATGTCCATATCCTCATTCAACAAAGAAACCTTGCTCTCCAAAATCATCTCATGGGATAACCTGAAAGCAAATTTCCTTATTCTAGCCCTTATGCTAGATAATAAATTCGTAGCATAACTCAACAGCTGATGAAACATCAAGGCATACTTCTATATTATCATTATGTCCTTTCTTTAATTTTATGAATTCCTCAGCCTTCACCTTCCTCAACTCATGAGAAAAAAAATATTCAAGAAAAGCACTAGAAAAGTCATCCCACAAGGGGGACTCAACATAATCACCCTTATCCTAGTTCTATTCTTTGTACCACTGACACACCACATCCTTTAACTGATACTTATTAAACTCCAAGCCCTCCATATTAGTAGCATACATCATATGGAAAATTATTTCCATCTCATCAATAAAATTTCAAGAATCTTTCTCAACTTTAGAACCACTAGAAGTCGGAGGACTCAACTTCATAAATTGACCAAATTAATTGAACTCAAAATATGGAGCAACAATAGAAACACACGCTGTATGAGAGTCTACCAACTGGGTAAGTAAATGTATTAACTTGCAAAACTTAGCCTAGGACACATTAACTTGAGCTGTCTAAGAAAGATAATGGCAACCGGTAGAAATCTAATTGGGAAATCAGTAGCAGTGACCCTCGATAGAGTTTAAACCCCTTGAGTTAGATGAGCTTCATTCACATTATCCCCAGATGGAGCAGAAGAGCTTTCACTGGCTTCAGATCTTCTAGGAGGTATGATCTGAAAAGCGAACATTTGTGGATTAGAGGTGATTTCAAGATCTTAACTCTATATCTTAAAATATATCAACAAAAAAGAAAAATATTCCTAAATTACTCATAGCCTTTCCCTTATAAGAGTGGTATGATACACACCTATAAAAAAGACTCTATTTGATATGACCTTATGGATACCCAAAGACACCAAACCTATACTCTGATATCAAAATTTTTACAAACCAAACCAGATCCTGGCCGTGACGGGTATCTTATGTCCAACAGGGATTCGAGACCACCTCTACACTTAACCAACAAAACATAATACACTAATATCGGATGAATTTTAAACATATAACAAGATAGCAGAAGAGGAGCTCACAAAATTTAATACATGTATATAACCAAAAATCAGTAACTGACAAAACATAACAAACTAACATCACCACCAATATCCACAACAATCTAACAAAGCCTTCTAAATAATACCGAAATCAATAAATCATTATAACATGCCCATAACTCTTACAATAACAATGGAAATGTTAATGATAATGTAAACTTTAATTCTATTCTAAGAAAGAAACTGATGTAATGTTTATGTCTTTTGAAGAATGGATGCTCACCATTTCACTAGCAACAACTGATAAATCGAGGAGATCAACCTAATACTATGCTAAAAAATTACAAGTATCTTTAGTGCCTATATCACTTGAGGATACGATATCTGAATATGGTAATTATGTTGAGAACTAGCATGAAACTCAAGCGTAAGGGAGCAAAATAGTGCCATGATCAAAATTTAAAAATTAGTTAAAACTCTAATGGACATAACTAGATGTATATACATGTACATATATATATATATCACATAATGGGATAGGGAACAAGGCTTAGAATGAACCTTTAAATCTTAGCTTGGGTTATGTATCTTAATCATAATAACATAAGAAGGAACCCAGGTCTATATAGGCCCAACTCTCACTAAGTTGGAAGGGATATATTTATGTAGCCACATAAATTTGAGGATATATGTATGCACCAATGGTATTTAAACCTCTTGAAATTCCATGCTAACTACAACCCCCAATTATGTAATTAAATATGGGGGAATCGATAAAATACCTTAGATTTTTAGCCCTTGATAATTTATTGAGCTTTGATCTTACTGCCTTAGCAAAGACTCACCCTATGATCCATTAGGTGTCCTGATGAGTCATTGGGATGATTCGTAACCAAATTAGTAAGTTTATGACTTGATTCTTCTCCGATTACGAATGGCTCACTAATTAGATGTAAGGATATGTTATGAGTCGTTAGGTGTAAATGTAGGGTATCTAGTGTAAGTCTCAAATTTAGATTCTATGTTGACTACTAATGAATCCTACTAGTCATAGGTTCCTATTATGATTCTTATTGCTCAATTGTAAAGCTAATAGTCTAGGGAACCTTAGTGGTGCTACCTTTGTTATTACTATGACTGGACCATATGAGCTGCAGGGTCCCATTATGATTCCTTTGCCTTAATCATAAGGATAATAGTGTAGGGTACCTTGGTAAGAAAATTTGGTGAGAAGTCATAAGGATTGGTTACGAGTCAAGGGTTGACCTGTACTCAAAGGCAACATTTTTTCAACTTTTAAGCTAAGGGAATTCTAGATATTTCCCCTCTTACCCAAATAGAAATTCAACTCTTTTAACACATTAAGGGTGTCATTAGCACTCAAAAACACATCAAAGTAACTTCTTAAATACTCATAAATCCTCAAGGTCAAGAACACTTAGGATTTTTAAGAGGTTGGTTAATTAGGTCGTTCAAGGGTGATTTCTCTCCATACATCATACTATTTTAGGCATGAGACTCTTTCCTCATTCTTAATTAGTTAAAAAGCATATTTTATACAATGTTATTCACATGGAATTATTTTGGAACATAAGGATTTTGAGTTTTTAATGCTTATTATTGAACAAAGTTTTTATATGGTTTAATTATTATTATTCATGTTTTAAATATTGTTTTGAGCTTATGAGTTCAAGGCTATGGAGAATGAACTAGGGAATAGTTATTTTCCCAAACCTGTGACTTTTGTAGTGGTTATGACCCCAACCTATTATGTGAAATTAGTTTTGAGTTATGAGAAAGGTGGGAATTTGTAAAATTAAACTAGTCTTGAAATATCACATGATATAAAGGGGAATTTGAAACACAATAGTGTGATTTAATTAACAAAGGTAGTCGGTGTCCCTTACCTTGTATTAATAAATAAGGGGAGTTATTTTCCAAATGTTAATGGAAAGAATTGTCTTGGCATGTTGTTGTTACCTTGAAAGTGGAGTTGGTATGATACTACCAACAATGTATTCCTCAATGTAAAATATGGTTCATGAATGAGATTATGTGATAAATGTTTTAATTAGGCTCTAATAGGGGTTGTGAAGTTGAGCCGTGAAAGTTGATGTCCGAGTTAATCTTAAGCATGACGGTCATGTTGAAAGTTTTTAATGCTTATTCACAGGAAACCACATTTCTCGACATGGGGGTCAAAGTTACTAGGGAGGATCGTGTCTCCCTTAATATTATTATTTCATGATTATGGAGGTTTGAGTCCTACGTAAAGCAATACATGATTAGAAGTTTAGGTCACCATAGTATATATTGAGAGGTCTGAGTCCCTTCTGTTCATATATTTAAGATTATTCTCCAGTTCATGCAGGTACGTGCACTTGGGACTACCTAGTGGGTGAGAGCTCAGACCTATATAGCTCATGGGTAGTATTATATGATGGTTGAGATACACACTCTAGGCTAAGGTTTTAAAGTACATATTAAACCTTATTCCCTATCCCGACATGTGATATATTAATATATATGTATATATATATATATGTATTTGATTTTATGCATTGATTTTAGAATTATTTTTAACCATTGATTATTTCATTATGTTATCCTTATCTCCAAGTTACATGCTAGCATTCACCCCAGTAACCATCTTCTGATGTTGTATCACCACTCGATAAAAGATTTTTCCATACTTTAACTTTTCTTACTCAGTGATTCTGGATTAACTGAGAGTCAACTTAAAGTTGTGACATCCATGCTTCGGAAGGCTCTATTTAAGGACTATATTTTTCTTTTGAGTTATAGATTATTGGATATGATTTTGTCTATACTCGGAGGCATGTCTTGATACTCTATTAATATTTTATTTGGTAGAGTCTTTTTCAGACTACTGTGGACTTTGGATGGTTTGGTTGTTTGTTGGTTCAGTCATACATATATCATAACATCTTTAAATTAAGGTGTTCTTATCTTGTTATATGTTAAGAATTCATTTGACATTGGTTTAAGGTGGTCTATGGTTTGAGTATTAGGGGTGGTCTCCGATCTTTGTTTGACTTAAGATACCCATCATGACGAGGCCCTAGTTCGAGTTATGTTAAGTGGTATTAGAGCCTAGTATTTGCATCAATTAGGTCTCCATAAAGCCGTGTCGAGTAGTGTCTCTTTTATTGGTGTATACCACACTCATAAGGAGAGTCTATGAGGCATTTAAGGATGTCTCCTTTTGGTTTTTTCTTATTTCGAGTTGTAGAGTCCAAGGGGTTGAAATCACCTCTAATTCCCATTGGTTTGGTTTTTAGATCATGCCTCTCAGATGATATAAAGCTTATGGAAACTCTTCTATCCCACTTGAGTATAACACTTATAAGACATATCCTTCTTATGGGGTATAGACCAGGTCTAAGGGTACATTTCCTAATTGCCCTTCTGGAGTTCCACAGGTCCTCTCTAGTCCTCCTTAAAACATTCAAGTTGATATATAAAATTAAAAATTTTATCAGTCTATTCATATGTTGGATCAGTTAGTAGCTTCTCAGTCTGAGCGTGTAGCTTCTGCTACTCCATCTTCTGAGGCAACAAGGATTGGCCAGATTATGAGGTTGAGTCCTTTAACTTTTACCATTATAAGGTTGAAAAGGATCCTAAAGTTTTAATTGATGAGATCCAGAAGATCTTTTAGGTTATGAATATTACTAATATACAGGGTATGAAATTTGCTGCCTATCAACCAAAGGATGTAGAATACAAATGGTATGGGGAATGGGAATAGTGTAGGAGAGATAATGTGAAATCCATACAATTAGATATTTTCTCTAGTTATTTTCCAAACTACTTCGTTGCCTAGTGGTTGAGGGAGAAAAAAGTACAACAGTTTGTTAATCTTAAGAAAGACAGGATGACAGTTATAGAGTATGCCCTGAAATTTAATCAGTTTTCCTGGTATGCTCCTTAGTTAGTGTCTAGCAGATAGATAGAATGGGGAATTTTTCTTTTGGATTTTCTCCTGAGTTGATTCCATAGTGTAAGGCTACCTTGTTGAACAAGGTTATGGAAATCTTAATATTGGTTGTGTATATGCAGTAGGCTGAGGAAGAGCAGATGAAGCAGGCAGAGCAGGGTAAAGGAAAAGAAGGAACTTTTTGATCAGGGTGGAGGTCAGTAGCAGAGTGGTAGAGATGGTAGAAAGTGGTATAAGAAGAAGTGGTAGACTTCTGGCTCCTAATCTACAGCTGGTAGTCCTGATTCGAAGCCATCATATCTTCATCGTTCTTAGCATTGTAGTGGGTCCAGGGCATATGGTGCCTAGTCTTAGGTTATTGGGTCTAAGTCTGCTCTATAAAAATCCTATTTATAGATTCTACAGGTAAGTGCACCATGGTTATTGATAAGTAGGGAGGAACACGTGTTTTAAATATGGTAAGATTTATCACTTGAAGTAGGATTGTCCTTCTAAGGTTACTTTAGGGGAAAATACGCTGGATGTTTCCACTTTATCATCTCCGAAACCAAAGGGTACTACCTTTGCTTCTTGTACCAGCACTGTCTGGAATCACTTGTATGCTCTTGCTACTTTCTAAGGCTCTGAGGTATCCCCTAATGTCATTATTGGTATGTTATGACTCTTTTCTCGAGATGTGTATTGCTACCTTGATTTAGGGTCTACACTTTCTAATGTGACCCCATTTGTGTTTGTACATTTTTGTTTTGGTCCCGACACTATTCCTAATCCCTTGTCTTTCTCTACCCCAATAGGTGACTCTGTGCTTGCTAGAAGAGTCAACAGGGGTTGTGTTGTCTCTGTTGGTTGTAGAGAAACATTGGTAGATATGATAAAGTTTGACATGGTTGATATTTATGTCATATTAGGGATGGACTAGTTGCACTTTGTCTATGCCTACTCCTACCGTTGAACACATAAGTTCATGTCTAAATTCCCTAATGAGTCGGTCATTGAGTGAGAAGGAGGTTTGCTAGTGCCTAAGGGAAGATTCATCTCATTTCATTGATCTCGGATGTTGATTTCCAAGTGGCGTCTTTATCATTTTTTCTAGGTTAATGATTCTAACTCAGAGGGTCCTTCCTTCTAATATTCTCCCATAGTTAAGGAATTCCTTGAGGTTTTCCTTATATCTCTCTCGATAGGGAGATTGATTTTGGGATTTACCTTATTTTAAAAACTCATCCTATCTCTATCTCTCTTATAGAATATCTCTGGCTAAGTTGAAATAGCTTAAGAAGCAGTTGAAAGACCTTGTTTATAAGGGTTTTATTCAGCCTAGTGTGCCTTCATAGGGTGCTCTTATTTTGTTCGTGGGTAAGAAGGATGATTCCCTTCGGATATGTATCGATTACCGTCAGTAAAGGTGACCTTCACAATATATGAAAAATGGAATGAATATAACTATGATTACCTAAGGTTCTACCAAGAACAACATCACATAAAGGTATGAAATACCTAAAACCCTAACCAATATCGCATACACCTAAAACCCTAACCAATATCGCCGACCATTATGGCCGATGGGACTATCCCACTTGATGAAAGAATTAGATGGAAGAGTGAGGAGAGAAATAATGACATTCAAAAGGGGAATTATAGTATAAAATTTGCAGATCTTTTGAAACCTAAAGTAGTTGATAATAATAGCATAAGTGTCCCACCTAAACCCGTGATAATGCTACATGGAGAGCCTTCGATAATGTGGAAGACATTAGAAATACGTAATCTAATCATGTAGGAGAAACTTCAATATCCTATTATAAGCAAATTTTCTTATGGAAAGCCTCACATTGATATATTGAGATAAATTATAGCAGTTCAATACAGGAATAAAGGTTAGTGTACGATAGGAGTATTGGATGCAAGACATAAGAATAGAAATTCTAGAAGACTATGTTCGATTATTATCTACAGCAGCCTACCACATTAAATCAAAGAATATGTATTGGCAAATGAGGATGCTGAAGTGGGATCCATGGTTTGATCCTGATGTTGAAACAACAATTAGAGTAGCTTGGATCTCCAAGCCTGACTTACCACGGAATTTCATTATCAGAGATGCAATATTTTCTGTTGCTTTAGCAGTAGGCAGGCCTTTGACAGTAGATATGGCCACTAAAAATCAAACCAGACCCAGTTGTGCAAGAGTTAATGTGAAGGTAGAATTAGTTGCAAAATTACCTTAGCAGATTCGAATCAACGAGGATAATGATTGTACGAGAGAAATAAAATCAAAGTGGATGCAAATATAGTGTGACTACATGCCAAAGTACTGTAAAGATTGTCGTTTGCATGGTTATGAGGAAGATTGTTGTTGGAACATTCATCAGCAATTATATGATAAGAAGAAAGAAGACAACATGGAAGAAGCAACCACGAATTAAGGCTAAGAACAAAATAAAAAAAGGCCGCAAGAGCAGTATAAGGGACGAAAAAGGAATACAAATAACCAATAATGGATTACAAGAAGGAACAAGTATAAGATAGATAGATATGGGCCTATTATGGGAGAGGTAAATAAGAAGAATAAAAATGAAGTGTGAGTAACAAATTCATTTGATGCACTAGAAGCTGAAGACGATGGTGACAAAGTTAATAAAGAGGAGGAATCAGTGAATGTAGCACATGTTAAAGAAGTAGAGGTAGAGAATCTTAGTACAAAGGATTGAGTAAATAAAATCTTTGGTAACAATATAGACTCAAAGCAATCTTCAAAGGGAGCCAAAGATGTACCAGTATCAAAAGGGCTAAGCACTTACAAAGACAAGATAGGGGTCAATCTGGAGAATTTGCTGCAAAAATATAATGATAATCAACAAAGAGCAAAAATTTAGTGGGATCAAAGTCAAAACAAAGAAGGTTCTGAAAAGGCAGCAGAAGATATTCAGATATAGATGCATGATGAAGCATCAAAGGAATTGATGGTAATAGAAGGGGTGTTACCTCTAGTTATCCAAATTAAGAACTTATTGGAAAACTGTAATAAGGATAAAGAGTACTTAGATAGGAAAGACATGGAAGATAATATCAATCAACTGGCTAAAGCAGTTGATTTGTCACCAAAACAAATAGAGTCATAGAAAGCAAACCAAGGAAGACCAAAGAAAAAGAATAAGAGTTCTAGTACTAGTTCAGTGATACTGTAGACAACAAATCACACCTTTAAAACAAGGTCATGATGAATGCATTGATATGGAACTGAAGGTCTGTCAATACACAAAAATAATTTACAAGGCGGATTACCCTACAATGGAGACACCAGTTTGACTTTATTGGCTTCATGGAACAATTTCAAGAAAGTCAGCACGTAGAAGAGTATAGAAGGAGGCTTGGTATGAAACAAGTTGTGGTGAATGCATTAGGAAAGATATGGGACTTTATTTATGAGAATATGAATCAGGCCAAAATGGTATTTCTATAGGGCACCACGATGTTGGCACGTCGTGTTGAAGTTCCAGGTCCCAATTTTCAAATTTAAGTAGGACAACACAATAACTTCACACCGTAAAGATTCCCAATTTCACATTCATCAATTTCTAGTGAGATACTGTAATAGTGGAGCGTCGCGGTGGGCCATTAAATTAGGACTTTTAGTTACTTTTTACAGTTCTACTTAGAAGTTTAAAAAGGGTAATTTGGTCAATTCCCAAGCCTCTAGTCCATCCAAAACACAAGATTAATCATATTCAAAGTACTTTGTGCTCATTATTCATAATTCTCTTCAAAAGCAACACCCTAAAGCTCCAAAATTCTTCTCTAAGAAATCAAAATCCTCCATTAATTCTCCAATAAAGCTCTAAATTAAGGTATCCCAAGATAAGATAGAAGATGAATTGCCTGTTTATTTTTTTATTTTCATGCCTATTGTAGTAATTTCTAGATTTTTAGATAAATTATCATTGTTTTCATAACCAAGAATGATTATTATGATATTTTTTTTACATGAAATTGATTCATGGGTTATTATCACAAGATTGAATATTATTATTTCAAGAAATATGATGCTTTAAGCATCTTATGAATAGAATAATTACAGTTTTTCATTAAAGCGTTCATTTTTTTATCATCGTTTTAGATATGGAATTCACTTTAAAAATTTATTATAGATTATAGAATTTAGAATAACTTTATTTATAGATTTACTTAAATAAATGCATAACTGGTTTTAGATAAACCCTTATGCTAGTTTTAAAATGGATTTCCAATAGAATGAGCAAACAAATTTAAAAGGGAGTAGTATGTAGCATCGAGCGGGAAGTGTGGGATTAGCGTGCCCTATCTTCCATAAAACTATGTAGCTAATGCTAGTACAGATTATCAGATTATTCCTATTTCTATAGGGATGACAATTTTAGCTTGTGATTGATCACATGGAAAGTAGGTTATACTCCCTGGCAAGTGTATGACACCTCTCCCCAAAGTGAGGTTTCTTTCTTAGGAGGATGAGATGTTGGACTTCATCTAGCCTGCACGATTTATGTCAGTTAAGAGAACCTCCCTAATAGAAAAGCCAACAGAAAAGATATTTAGAAATATTTTTTTTTTCGAAAACTTTGTGTAAAGGCTCACAAATTTTATTTAGATTATGCTTTACAGAAAGATTTAAACAGAAATTTTATTTAGTTTCAAATTTTAACTTTTAGATTTCAGACTTAGAACTGAGTCCATTCTACACTTAGATAGTATGATTTAAAGAGAGAATAGAAGTACAACTTCTAGAACTAAATTTTATGACTCACTAGATTTATAAAGATTGAATTGCTATTCATGGTCTCCGATTTTAGCATTTTAGATATTCCAGATTATGTGAGTCATTTATATTTAGCATGTATTGTTTTATAAATGATGATGATGAGATGGTGTTTTACTTATGCATTTCACCCCCATATACTCAGTACATCCTCAAAGTACTGATCTACATATATGTCTATGTGCTACATTGTCTCATAAGGTAGGTTCAGGTTCTCAATATCAGCACTATGAGTTGTTCGAGTATCTTCATCTACATCCGACAGTTGATGAGTCCTCATAGTTCAAGGACTTATTCTTTTAGATTCTGTAGCTTAGTATTTTTATTGATTCAGTATTCTTTTTAGATAGTTAAAGTTAGCTGGGGCTCTATCCCAATAATTATCTAGTATTAGTAGTAGAGGCTTGTCAGACTACTAGATTTGATTCAGACTTATAGTATTTGATTTTTAGATATTTATTTCAGATTATTCTCCATTATTTTAGATAGTTTCCGTAGTGTGAATTTCATGTCGATATTACTTTGATTATGAGATTTATACCTAGCAGAAGGAAGAAAGGGTTAGCTTACGGCTACTTGTAGTCTTGAGCACCGTCTGATGTCTCTGGATTAAATTTTGGGGCATTACAAAATATATATGTATATGCACAATATTGCATAATCAGCATTTATAGTAGTTTTACTTATTCATGTACTCTAATTTGGTTGTTTCATGATGTTTATTCAGTCAGTTATCATCTTATGCATATGAACTCATGAATATCAGCCAACCGTACTTAGCATACCAATACATTCAAAGTACTGATGTATACTCTTTCTTTTGTGCTATGATGTCTTATATCATAGGTTCAGACGCATGGTCTCCTGACCATACTTAGCATCTCAGTTAGCAATAATAATTATAGTAGTGAGTCCTTATGTTTTGATGACAAAGCTATTATTTCAGCATTCCAGTAGTTTAGTATGTTCAGTAGTCAAAGTTAGTGTGGGAGTTATCCCATCAACTCTAAATTCAGACAGTTAGATGCTTTCAAACTAGACTATATCGGACATATGTTCAGTTATTAGTATTACTATCAGTATACAGTATTTATTGAAGTATTTTGAGACCCTTTTGGCATTTTAGTTATATTTTTACAATGTTATCAGTATTATTATTCATTGCTCACATACAAGTCATGGGTTAGCTTGTGGTCCTTTGGGATTGTAAGCACCGTATGACGTCCAGGGTGTAGACTAGAGGTGTTACACATACCTGGACCTTGCGACTCATAGGGTCTTCATCATAACCACAACAGTGACATGGGCACCTATAATAGTTCGACTATGGAAATCACACTACTAAAATATAATAGTTCGACTATGGAAATCACACTACTAAAACATCTTGAATTTTAAGCATTGAGAAATTTGTTTATTTTATGTCACTAGGGTGGGTTCGACTAGGGTCATGAGTCATACCCCTTGGATATGAGTCGTATCCTCCTTACCCTTCTCGTTCATACACTAGGTGATATTGTGAGGGTTACTCAATATCTAGGTATGAGTGATTCTTCTCCCAGTCGTATCTATATGTACGAGTTGTACACAACCCAATCGTATAGAGTGAGGTATTAACTTGGAGTAGACTATTTTGGTACGGGTGAAGTGTACGGATGAGGGCATGATTCGTACCTTTTGGATATGATTCAATGGTGGTTTGTCATACCTGAACTGATATGTATGACCTAAGATAATCCTAGGGTATGATTTAGCACACTACTCGTACCCTAAGGTATGGTTCCTTAAGTGAGTCATACCCTTGCATGGGCTCTTTGATAAATTTAAGTGAAAGACCTTATAGTTATTTCATCCACCAAAAAAACTAAGACCCCTTAGTATATAAGTGTATATGGACTCTTAAAACACATTTTTGAGTGGATAAAACATCCAAAACTCTCTCTCAAACTCATTTTTGAAGAATTGGAGGCTAGGTTAAAGGGTGTCTATGTAGGAACAAGCGGAGTCACATTTCTTGTGTTAATCAAGTTGTTTAAGGCATGTAACTCCCTCTCTTATCAAATAACTCAAAAACCATGTGTTTCACACTTAGATTAATAAGTTTACATGGAGATTTAGAAATCAAATGTTAAAAGTTTTGATGCCATGTGATGAATAATGTTTACCTTTGTTTAGAATTGTGTTGATGTATGTTATTGTTGAGCTTTTGCATGTTTGGAAACTTGCTGTTTGTAGCTTAACAAAGGGTTATTGAATAAAACCTAGTATTGATGATTGTTTCTGTGAAATTAACCTTGGTAAAGGCATGCCCAAAAGGTGTTTGTGAAAATGTCTAAGTGAAATGACTAGTTACATGTTGATGAGACATTAAACTAGGGCAATTTCCCAATTAGTGTGAGTTGTTTCTAAATGGAAATATAATAACATTGTTATCCATATATTTATCAAATTATGACTCATTGGTTTGATGGCTAAAAAGGGGTTAACATCCCTAAAATATGTGATTGAATTGTACTGAAACTAGAGTATGGTGTAATTATGTTAATAAAGAATGCATGATTGAGCAAGGGTCTAGAGGAACATACTTTGAATTGACTGATGAATTGAATTCAGGCCTTTTATAAATTAATAGGTAGGCTAAAGTCCTTAAGTGATGTTTTGAATGCATGTTGATACATGAGCAATAGGTTAAAGTCCCAATGTAAACTACTGATAGTTGTGATAGCTTGTGGTTGGAGTCCCTTTCCTAATAAAATGGTTTGAGGTTAAAGACCTTAACCCAATACGATCACTAAAGGTTAAAATCCCTTTATTTAAAATGTATATTGAGGTTAAAGCACTACGCCATGTGAAATAGCTTGTTATTAGAGTCTAAGTGTGGTATGAGGTTAGAATCCCTTGTCTAACAAATAGGTATAAGTTTGGAGTCCCTTTCCGAGTTGAGTATGTTGTTAGAGTCCTTGACTAATGAATGTGTTTTCATGATTAGAGTCCTATGTCTAATGATAATGTGAATATGGTTAAATTTCTTTATCTATTAAGAATGTTTGATTCTATAAGTATGGTAAGTTATAGTCCTCCACTTCATGTATGATTAATGAGTGCTTTAAGAGTGTTGTTCAGACTTATTTACTTGTGTGGCATGTGATATACCTATATAAATTGATAAGGTCATGAACATGGTTGAATGTGATCTATTGACTTGTGATTGATTGATGATGCTATTTTATCCTTATCCTTAAGTTACACACTTTCTCTTTAACCGTTAACTATCTCTGAACGCTATGTCCCCACTCTGCATAAGGGCTGGAGCATTATCTTCTATTCCTGTATAGTGATTAGATCATTTAAGTAGTTGATGCATTGACTTTGGAGTGGTGAGCTTCCTTATTTCGGAAGACATTCATTCTTTGTCTCCTATCTTTAGACTTAGTCTTATTTTTACTTGGTTTGTCTATTATTGGAGGCTTTTCCCAACAAATATATTTCTAAACTTTGGTTTTTATAAAGGTTTTTTAGATGGTTGTGGACTTGGTTATAATGAATAGATTAATGAATCTAATAAGATGTTTAAACATATTTTAGTTATGACTTTTGGAGTTGTTTCCGCTATTTTATTATACGGTCGAAATTTATTCGTCCCTTTTGATTTATAGTAATGATTAGGTTTGATTTTTGGGTGACCTCCGATTAATATAGGATTGACGTACCCATACAACATGGACCAATTTTTGGTTTTGTTAAGTTGGTATCAGAGCCTAGTTTGATGGACAGTTGGGTGTCAACAATATCATTTAAAATAAAGTCTTCTTTATGGGTGTGAAGCGCTCTATACTTATAAAAAAGAGGGTATGAGATATTTTAGAAAATGTCATCCCTGCTTGTTCTTTAATCTAAAGCTGTATTGTATATGGTCTTGGATTTCTCTGGTTTTTGTTTGCTATCTTTCAAATCATGCCTCCAAGGAGATCGAAGGTTCTGGAAAACTCTACTAACCCAACTAATGACCATATGGATAAAGCTCATCAAACATTAGGAGTTCAGACCCAGGCAAGGGCTGTGGCATCTTACCAACTTCATGGGGTTCCACCTGTCCCCACCAACCGCTACTATATAAGTAACCCTCCAATTCTATTATATTAAGGCGATTTGACTAATACCAGTTAAATTGTTTTATCAACCTCTTGACTCAATTGGTAGCTTCTCAGTCACTGTTTGGCTCTCTAAATACTATTTCTTTTAAGTCCATAAGAATTTGTCAATTCATAAGGTTGAGCCCTCCTATAGTTATGAGTACAAAGGTTGAGGAAGATCCTTAAGGCTTTGTTGATGAAATAGTGAAGATCTTCAGAATCATACATGTTTCAGAGGTTGAGACTGGTTAGTTTTCTTTCTACAAATGAAAGGATATAACGTACCATTGGTATGAAGGGTGGGAATTATATAGTGGTGTTGATGCTAGTCCTTCCTTATGGGAGGATTTCTCTAAGGCTTTCTTAGACTATTTTTTTCCTTAAGAATTGAGGAAAGCAAAGAAGGAAGAGTTAGAGAACGTAAAGCAAGAAGAAATATCCATATAAGAGAATGCCTTGAAATTCCATCAATTCTGAGGTTATGCTCTTGAGATGGTTTCTAGATTGATGGATAGAATGCACATGTTTATTTGTGGACTATCCTGTGAGTTAGTGCTTGAGAGTAAGGCGGCCTTGTTTATTGAGAACATGGACCTCTCTAGGATTATCATGTATGTACAATAAGTGAAAGAAGAGAAATAGAAAAAAATTGTGATTAGTGAAAGGCAAGGAAATAAATTTAGGCCTTTTGAGAAGATTGGTAGAGATTGTGGCAAGTGTCTATGGAAAAAGTGGGGGAGTTTGAGTTTTTTCTCCTTGGCTAGTTTTTACTATCCTTACCTAAAGTCATTACATGATGTTCGATCTCTATTTAGTGGTAGGTTTTGAGAATAAAGTGCCTAATTCTAGGCTAATAGTGCTTAATCGGCTCTGCCCTACCCTTCTTAAAGATTTTATGATGGGAATCATCATGGTCAGTGTGAGAAAGGTATAAATAAATGTTTTCATTGTGGTCAAGTTGGGAAAATGCAGTGTGAGTGCCCCTTCCTAGAAACTTCTTGGGCCAAGAGGGATCCTATTGCTACTTTATCTACTCTCGTACCAAAGGGCTCTATGTCTGCTTCTTTTTCTATTTCTGGTATAGACACAGGCTGAAATCGCTTGAATACACTTGGTACTCGCTAGGTTTCTGAGGCATCTCCTGATGTTCTCACGGGTATGTTAAAACTTTTCTCTTATGTTGTGTACTATTTGGTTGAACCAGGATCTACTCTTTCTTATGTGACCCTATATATGGTTGTGCATCATGATTTTGGTCCCAAGAGTATCGGTTTAATTTTCTATTTCTACCCTGAAAGAAGACTCTGTGGTTTTTAAAAGAGTCTGTAGGGGGTGTGAGGTACTGCTAGTAGTAGACTAACTCTTGTAGACTTGATAGAGTTGAACATTGTTGACTTTGATGTCATTTTGGGGATTGATTGGTTGCACTCTTGCTATTTTTCCTTAGATTGTTAGACCTATAGGGTCAAATTTAAATTCCTTAATGAGCCGACCATTAATTCAGAAGGTATTTCCCTAGCACCTAAGAGAAGGTTCCTTTTTTATCTTAAATCCCAAAGGTTGATTTTGAAGGGTTGTTCACATTATTTGGTCCGAGTTAAAGATTCTAACTTGGCCTAGCTTTCTCTAAAATCCATTCCAGTGGTTAATGAGCTTCCCAAAGTATTTCCTGGTAATCTTCTCAGTGTTTCTCTCTATAGGTAAATTGGTTTAGCGATTGATTTTATTCTGGACACTCTTCTGATTTCTTCTATCCCTTCTTATTGAATGGCTCTAGCAGAGTTAAAAAAGCTTAAGGAGAAATTGAAAAACCTCTCAGATAAAGGTTTTATCCATCCTAGTATGTTTCATTGGGGTTCTCCTATTTTGTGCATGTTGAAGAAGGATAGTTCCTTTCATATGGTCGGATGCATGTGAGGGTAGTTTTAATAGGTTGAAAGATAAATTGATTTTAGATCTAATTTTAACCTTACCCGATGGTAATGATGGTTTTGTGGTATATTATGATGCTTCTTGTATTGGTCTAAATTATGATTTGATGCAACATGGTAGGGTGGTGGCCTATTCTTCTAGGAAATTGAAAGTTCATGAGAAGAACAACATTACTCAAGACTTAGAGTTATTAGCCGTGGTTTTTGCGTTTAATATTTGGCGACATTATCTCTATGATGTTCAAGTTGTTATCTTTTTTAATCATACGAGTTTTCAGTATGTATTTACTCAAAAGGAGCTGAACCTCAAGAAAAAGAGGTGGCTTGAGTTAATGAAAGACTATGATATGAGTCTGATTACCACCCCGGTAAAGCTAATATAGTCGCCAATGCTTTTAGCCATTTATCCATGGGGAGTTTATCCCATATGGATGAGGACCAAAGGTAATTGGTGAAGTATATTCACCTTTTGGCAAATATTAGAGTTTGACTTGCAGACTATGAGGGAGGTGGTGTATTTGTACATCTGGTATCTCAGTCGTTTCTTATTGTTGAAATAAAGAAAAAGCAAGTATTGGGCCCCGACTTGATGAAGATTAAGATTAATGTAGGTCAATATAAAGTTGTGGACTTTATGATTAGTGCTAATGGTATCTTGAGATACCAAGGTAGACTATGTGTTGCCGACATCGATTAATTGAGGGTAGGGATCATAGCTGTGTCTCGTGATTTGCGGTATGCTATACATCCCGAATCTACCAAGATGTATCGTGATGTTAGAGAGTTTTATTTCTGGGGTAATATGAAACAAGATGTAGCTAGTTATATGGCCAAGTGTATGATGGGCCAACAAATTAAAGTTGAGCACATGAGGCTCGGGGTCTTGTATCAAGAGATTTCATTACATGAATGGAAGTGGGAGGCAATTAATATATATTATGTTATTGGTATTCCTCAATCTCAGAATCAACATGATTCTATTTGGGTGATTATTGATAAAATGTCCAAGTCTGCTTAATTTTTCCCGTGACGACTAATTATGTGGTTAAATATTATGCTAACTTGTATCTTGCAGAGATCGTGAAGTTTCAAAGTGCTCCAATTTTGATCATCTTAGATCATGGTCCTCCATTTTCATCTTACTTTTGGAAGTCATTCCAAAATGGGTTGGGTACTAGAGTGTTCCTTAGTACCGCTTTCCACCCCAAACTGATGGGTAAGCGGAGAGGACAATCCAGTTATATGAAGATATGTGCGGGCTTGTATGATTGAGTATTGTGGTATTTGGTATGACCACTTTCCTTTGATTTAGTTCGCCTATGATAATAGTTAGCACTTTAGCATTGGCAATGGCCCCTTTTGAGGTATTGTATAGTAGGAGGTGTCGATCTCCTATTGGGTGTTACGAGGTTGGCAAGGGTAAGTTGCTTGGCCCCAATTTAGTTCACCAATCCTTATAAAAGGTGAAGGTAATTTGTGATAGATTGGAAACTGCTAAAAGTGGCAAAAATTCCTATGCGGATGTAAGGCATTGGGACTTGGAGTTTAGTTTTGGCAATTGGGTATTCTTGAAAGTGTCTCCCATGAAAGGAGTGGTGCAGTTTGGTAAAAAGGGAAAATTAGTCCCTGGTATATTGGTCCCTACTTGATTGTGAAGGGGGTTAGCAATGTTTCCTACGAATTGGAGTTGCCTTCAATCATGAACTCCATTTACCCGGTTTTCCATGTCTCTAAGTTGCAGAAATATGTGGTTGATTATTTGATTGTTGTTTCTTTGGGGATGTTGGCATCTGAGATTCTTTGTCCTATACGGAGATCCTGGTGAAGATTTTGGATTGGCAAGTTCACCAGCTGTGAACGAAAGAAATGGCTTTGGTAAAGGTTCCATAGAGGAACCAAAAGTCTGAGGAAGCTACTCGGAGGTGAAAGAGGACATATAGTCCAAGTATCCATATTTTTTTCCTGTTCTAGAAACTCGGGATTGAGGTATGTGTTAATCTTCTTACCTTGAGTTATGTCGTATTTAGAAAATAAGTTAAAGTCTCAAAGCTTTGGATTGAATTATGTCTTGTTAGACCATGGGTTAAAGTCCCTAATGCTTTTAAATAATATGTGTCTTCATTGTGATGGGTGTAATTCCCTAATACCTTGAGTTAATTCATTTCTTTGATAGATGATGATTTCGAGTTCTTAGTCTTTGTGTTAAGCAAGTATCTTCTATAAGTCGATGGGTGAAAGTCCCTAAGATTTGAAATGAGTAAGTGTTTTTATAAGTAATAGGTTTGAGTTCAAAATTTAATGAAATGAATAATCAAATGATAATAAACATGATGTGTGTTGTATCCTTGTTTTGTTCTTTTTCCTACCTCAATTAAAGGTTGATTTAATGTGTAACAATGTGTTTAGTTGTTTTTATAGTTCCCTTACCCATCATTGAGGATTAATGATGAAAGTGGGGGATAATTGAAGCACCTATACTTTGAACCATAGAGAAACTTCTTCATTTTATGTCATTGGGTGGGTACGACTAGGGGCGTGAGTCATACACCTTGGATACGAGTCGTATCCTCCTTCCCCTCCTCTCTCATACAGTTGGTAGTGTGGTAAGGGTTACTAACTATCCTAGGTAAAAGTAAGCCTTCTCCCAATTGTATGTAAGTGTACAATTCGTACACAACCCAATCTTATAGAATGAGGGGTTAACTTGGTGTTGACTATTTTTGGTGCGGGTGAAGTATACCCATAAAGTCATGTGTCTTAACCTTTGAATACAAATCAATGGTGGGTATTCGTACCTTAACTAATATGGATTACCTAGGAGAAGCCTAGGGTACAAGTTAGGGTACCACTCGTACCCTAGGGTATGGTTCCTTAAGTGAGTCGTACCCTTGCACGGGCTCATTTTTATGCTTTAAGTTGAGGACCTTATGGTCATTTACTTTATGCAAAACCCTACTTCCCCTCACTGTATAAGTGTATATGGCCTCCTAAAACACATTTTTGGGTTGATAAACATCTAAATCTCTCTTAAATACATTTATGAGGAATTGGAGTCTAGGGTCCAAGGGTATCAATCTAGGATCGAGCGGAGTCAAGTTTCTTGGGTGCATCAAGCTGTTTAAGGCATGTAATTCCTCATTGTTAAATAACTAAAAAACCATTTTTTCACACTTGGATTAGTAAATGTACATGGAGATTTTGAAATATAATGTTAAGGGTTTTGATGCCTTGTGATGAATAAAGATTACCCTTGTTTAGTCTTGTGTTGATGCATGTGATTGTTGATGTTTCGCATGGGCGGGCACTTGTTGTTTATAAATTATCAAAGGGGTATTGAAGAAACCCTAGTATTGATGGTTTTTACTTTGAAATTGGCCTTGGTAAAGGAATTCCCACAAGGTGTTTGTGAAAATGTCTAAGTGAAATGACTAGTTACATGTTGATGAGGCATTAAATAAGAGTAATGTCCCAACTAGTGTGTGTGGTTGTTAAATGGAAATGTGATGAAATTCTTTGCCATATAGTATTTAAAGTGGGACTTTTTGGTTTGATTGCTAAAAAGGGGTCAAAGTCCCTAAAATATGTAATTAAATTGTGTTGAAACTAGAGTGTAGTGTACGTATGCTATTAAAGAATGTATGATTGGGTAAGGGTCTTAAGGACCATACTTTGAATTGAAAGATTAATTGAATTAAGGCCATGACCCATTCTTGTGTACATTGATAGGTAGGTTACAGTCCTTAAGTAATGGTATAAATGTATGTTGATACATAGGCAATGTGTTAAAGTCCCAATGTCAACTAATGATAGTTGTGATGGCTTATGGTTGGAGTCCCTTGCCTAATGAAATTGTTTGAGGTTAAAGTATGTTGCCAAATTAAATTGCTCGAGGTTAAAGTCCCTTCCCTAAAGAGATCTCTTAAGGTTAAAGTATGTCTCCAAATGAAATGGCTTGTGTTTAGATTCCAAGTGTGGCATGAGGTTAGAGTCCCTTGTTTAAAAAATAGGCATGGGGTTGGAGTCTATTAGTATGTGGTTAGAGTCCTTTATTTAAATGAACATGTATGTGTTTAAAGTTCATGAATAATGAATGTGTATGCATGGTTTGATTCCCATTTCCAATTATAATATTAATATGGCTAAAGTCCTCCATCTATTCAGAATGTTTAAATCAATAAGTATGGGAGGTTATAGTGCTCCACTTCATGTATGATGAATGAGTGCTTTAAGATTGTTGTTAAGACTTGTTTACTTGTTTTGCATGTGATATACCCATATGTATGATAAAGTAATGAACATGGTTGAAGGTGATTTATTGACATATTGCTGATTGATAATGCAATTTTATCCTTATCCTTGAGTTACATGCTAGTGCTCCAACCACCAACCGTCTTTGGACGCTATGTCCCCACGCGACATTGTGGCTGCAACATCATTTCTCTTCTTGTGCAGTAATTAGATGATTGAAGTAGTTTGTTCATTGAATTTCGAGTGGTGAGCTTCCTTACTACGGAAGACATTCATTCTTGGTCTTCTATCTTTAGACTTAGTCTTAGTTTTACTTGGTTTGGCTATTGTCGGGGGCTTGTCCCGACATATACATTTCTAATCATAGGTTTGAATAAAGGTATTGTGGATGGTTGCGGACTTTGGTATAATGAATATATTGATGAATCTAATAATATGTTTAAACATATTATAGTTATGACTATTGGAGTTGTTTCCACTATCTTATTATATGGTCAAAATTCATCAAACCCTTGTGATTTATATTGATGATTAGGGTAGGTTTTTCGGGCAACCTCTGATTCATGTCAGCTTCAAGTGCCCATAGGACATGGCCCAGTTTTGGGCCTTATCACCTATGACTTAAAAGAGTCATTACAACTCGTAACATCACTATCATAGTTAAAACAAAAACATTGGCAACCTTCACTGGTCGCCCTACAACTCAAGCCCAACGACCCATAAGCAGACCTTATGACTCGTAAGGTGAATCGTAGTCTAAGCAGTAAACTCCAATCTTAAGAAAATATTAATGGCAAAAAAATATAGGGTGTTACACAATACCTAATAGGGCCCTGTAATCCTAAAATATACATTCAACAAATAGCAATCATAGCCTATACCTATTTAATAACCCATAAACCAGATAGATATAAAAACCAAATAGCATATTGGGTTATAGGTAGTGATTATTAATGAATGAATACAAAGTAAGTCTATATTACCATAACTAATCCAAGTTCCATAAGCTACCAAGTGTATACACCTTCTCTAGCTTAACAACTTGGAAAGGCATAACCTACGGTGACCTTACTTCTTTGACACGATGGCTTAAGAATGAACGGCCCCCTTAAGGAATTTGAGAGTAATCATCTACACATACCTAATCTCAGTCCAGGATTTCCGATCATCATCATTATAAATCTACTATGTCCAGTACCGAAGATATGTATATATAACAAATTAATAGACTCAAACCATGTCTAAAAGAGTGTAATCTATAAAACTATTTCCCAGGATTAACTTGGCGACTAAATCACCATAATAGCAGAGAAAGGGTCGAAATCTCTCACCATAAAAATGAATAGTAGTGGTAAAAGATTGGATAAACCTTGGATAGAAATCGATCTCGATTTAATTTCTTAAACATCATTTCTAATTCTAGAATCTCATATAAGTGAATCCATTTTATGAGTGAAAAGTGGGAATTAACCCCCTTTTATAAAAAAAACATTAAGGCCATGGTTTTGGTTTGAAGGGTACCACTATATAAGCATGAATACACATATTAGTATGCATTCCTTTACTACTAGACAAAAAGAACAACATAAGGTACCTAAGCATCCATAACTAGAATCACACTCTTTTCTAAGGGTAGAATACTTACATGGAGCCCAACTGGTATCCTAACCTGGGCCTCGAACCCAATAGTATATAACTAGCATAAAGTTTATACTATATACCAAGGAACTATGATCCAATCCACTAATTCAAGCAATGAATCATAAAATAATGGAATACTTATCATCAACTACGCTTTATATGCTTATATTCTAGGGTGATAGAATTCTATGGCCATAACAAGTGTTTCATCTCAAAGGTTAGTTCACCCTTCTAACCCCAAACTCCTAAATTAGGCTATGTCATAGTATTCTACCCATAATTATATCCTATTACCCCTACATAGCATAAAATATATACCATACGATATATCGTGAAGAAGAATAGACCGAATACTATCTTAATACCGTACTGCAAGTCTTGAGTCCTCCATAAATTACTCGTCTTCGATCCACAATCCCAAAAAACATCATGCCATCAAAATAATAAACTACACATCATTAGGAGTAGAACGAGACCCATATGTCCAATTATAAGGTCTTACCCGAATTTGGATCAAGAACGAGCCCACAAATGAAATCTAAAAATTAAATCTGTCACGAGGTCCCTTAAAGGATAAGGAATATGTGCTCAAAAGCTGAGCACAAATGGTGCATAAATCAGGGCCTAAATCAACCACTAAGATCAAGGGATAAAAAGAAAAATTCTAAGAAGTTGCATGAAATAGTATGGAAATCGATAGCGAAAATAATAGCAAATAACCAAGTAGTATTAGGCTAACTCACCATAGATTCAGTGGATTATTCCCCACTCTTTGCCTCTTTTTAGTATCCCAAATAGTAGATAATAGAGGAGAAAATAATGTGAAACCATAGGAAGAAAGAGGATTTAACAATCACCATTGCCGCTAAAGCACTCACTTGTCCGATTAAGCGGCTACTGCTTAAGCGGTAAAAGTATGCTAAAAAAGTTAGGCCATGGAATGAAGGCATTGCTAAAGAAGTCTTCTGGTTACTAAAGAAATCTCTGCTTAAGAGTTCCTTGACTACTAAAGCGGACCTCAACCAAATGGTCATGGACTCTAAAGTGGCTAAGGGTCGCAAAAGGTAATACTGCTTAAGCTAACAAAGGTTCGCTTATGAAATTGCACTAGATGGTGCCATGCACTAGATTTTGCGAAGTCCAAAATGGGATCTGACTGGATTCTCAAGATTAGTTTGAAACCTCATGCACGTAAACAAATTATGCTACTGTAGAAAATTTGGCATTTCAGACTCAATGGAACTATCAAACATTTATCAATATCGTTTTGACTAATTATAGGGCCCACACGTATTTATTGTCAAATAATCCACCCAATATCCTAAAATGAGTCTAAAATACTTAGAACCTGAACCAAAATAGGGAAAGAGCTTAAAATACAAATGAACTATACAATAACTGAACCTAGGAATAGCAATGGTGCGGTGCGGTGCGGGTTTTTTCTAAACCCGCCAGTTTTAAAACCGCACCGCACCGCATCACCTTTAAACCCGCATAAACCTATCCAACATTCATACCCGCGCATAACCGCACCGCACCGCCCCATGTTTTAATTTTTTCCTTTTTGTTTTTGAAAAAATTGTAACTCCATTAAAAATCATAATATTTTTAAATCTACAACTAGGAAATAATAACTAATTTCTATTATAGCACTTTTCACTAAAATTTGTCAAAAAGTATAACATGTACAAGTAATGATCAAATAGCATATTTTTATTAAATGAATAGAGATGTTAAAAAAGCTACTAAAAAGCTACTATTAAAAGCTACTATGTTAAGTACATCAATTTTTAAGTAAAGAATACATATAATTTTAGGTATATTCACGAGAACAATACTAATTTTTAATTTTTTTTTTAATTTAAACCCGCATATACTCGTAACCTGCACCGCACCGCACTATTTAATAAGAAACTTACTTTAACCCGCCCCGCAGCCGCACTGCACCGCATAACTTAAAACCCGCACCGCCCCGCATAACTTAAAACCCGCCCACCCATTGCCATCCCTAACTGAACCTACAATTTCAGCAAGTCATAAATGACCTGTAGCAGTTAGAAAATATCAAAATACAATATTTACTACTAAAAGGACTTTCGTCCGTGAAATTCAATGGGTAGAAAGAGCATGAAAGTTCAAAGACGTGAAGTACTAGGCCTGCATGATCCGAGTAAGGCTCCCAAATAACCTTCAAGAATAAACAAAATTTCCATGAGATTTTCCTATAGGTATTCCTATTTCAACCAACCTCATTGCTTCATTTCTAAAATATCCAAACTCAACCTCAATAACTACCTTGTCTCTAACTAAATCAATAATAGCTGATGTATGCAAATACTAACCACAACATACTGATACCATCAGAACTAAGTGAGACTCATCTAAGCCAAATGCAATCAAATGAATGAATCATGCGACCAACTCTAATCTTTAAATATAACATCATTTTGTCTTTCTAAACATGCCATCATACCTAAACCTCCCAAATATCACCCCAGTCCTTCCTTTAAAACTCTATCATAGTAACCTTGAAAAATTAAAGTTAATCCACTAATAATCCATAATGACAAGAATAAGATAAGCTCATAGGGTGATACCTAGACACACCAATAGAAATGGTCAAAGACTCTGATATCCTATAAAGTCTACAACCAATTTGAAAGACCCTCAAAACTGATAGTGAGGTATCTAAGGCACAAACCCTCAGAACCAAACAATCCACTCAATAATTTATAATAAATTGAGGATGAAATGATGCTAAGACCAATATGAGAACATTACTTCTATTTACTAGATAATCAAAAAGTAAAACAAAAACTAAAAATCAAGCTCAAGACTTAAAGTACCCATCTTTAAGTGCCAACGAGCTATCATACAAATATCATCCAACCATAATTCATTTAAACTAAAGAAAGTCAAGTAGGTAGCTAAGGTGTAGGTCTCGTTACCTTTAAATGAATGCTCAACGAATATAAATCTAAAAATTAAGTCTGCATCCAAGCACTATAACCCCTAGCTAAAATCTTAACACCAAGGCTAAACTGCTCTATCTCTACTATCCAAACTAATCTTGTAGATGGGTAGGCATTCATACTCTAATTCTATATTAAAATTCAATTCGTTATTCAAAACATATCAGATTCCAAACCTGATCCAACAAGCATAATCAAAGGATGAACACCCACGAACCCTTACTATCCAGATAAGGCATATCCTTGCTGGATCCTTCTTTAGCCAAAATCTAATCATAGCTAAGAACCAAAATCACAACTGATGACAAAAAAAGCTAGAAGAATGATCAAGCAACTCCATATCTATTAGAGGGAATGAATTGTCAAAGAATACCCAATAACTCACCGAGGTTACAAATAATACTAGCGATAACCAAAACTCCAGTAACTTACAGAAATAAAACCTTAGTGGAAAATTGATCAACCTATTCTCTATCTCAACAATGAATACCAATAGGCATATTCAACAAAGAAGAAGCCCTCCACAAATCTTCTTAGGCCGAGGAGATAACAAAATAAGTATTTTCATAATCCACCCATACAAATCAACTTGAAAAAATGAATCAGTGAATCAAATCATAGAAGAATCAAGCCTAAATCTCCACGATAATGCCAATGTCAAGGCACTACCAAAAAGTGAACCAGGCAATCAAGATACTGAATTCCCAATTTACCAACATAAAAAGTGGCCATAAGAAAAAATCACCTATCTCTACCTCCATTAACTTCACTAGAAAAATACCATATCTTGGACGAATAGAGTGTCCAACTCTACAAAAACACCATTATTACTACAAACCGATAAGATACCCTAGTTGAAAGAATTGATACCAAACTAGTCAACCTAAGAAATAGGCCATACAGAGAAGGACAATCAATGGTAATATCTCAGCAAACCAGAAGGTAAGTCCTAGATTCTCCAACTTAAAAATAGGCAATCTAATGAAATTGTCAACTATAGAATCATAACAAAATTGCGGAAGGAGAACCTACCTTCACATTCATAGACCACCCAAAAACTGGTTTAGCCAGACCAACAGAAGTAAAAATGACCAACCTCACCTTCCTATAAGATAGAAAATTATCCAACTAAGCTAACCGCCTAGTTTAACAAATTAGTATCGTACAGAATGGAATTCTAACTAGATAATGATTGTCTTGTCACCTATCATACAAGTATTGATCAACATCAAACAATACCAATAATAACAAATGCAATAGAAAAAATAGTATAAGGATTAGGTGGTACCAAAAATAAAAATCAATAACAAGTACAACTCTATGGACTTCATGAGGCCAATATGCCATGGTAAATGGTACTTGAGTACAAATGCTACACCCCTAGGGAAATATCAATGTTGATCAACTATATCCAATACTAAAAAAATAATCTAAGGGGTTTTCATATAATTATGAACTGTACACCAAGGAATATAACATTTAATGCCAAGGTATATAATCATTGATTGATATGAAAACCCTAATCCAAATTAAATGAATGTAAAATATAAGAAATCGAGAGTGCACCTATCACAATAGAAATCCAATATCACAAGCCCAATGTTCCCTGAGAGGAATGAATATAAGGGGTTCCATACTTAGATTGAGTATCTAAATCACCAACTATGGAACTGAGTACACTACCTCTAACTAAAGGCATCAAAGTTATATGAGACTGATCAAAATAAGTTAAAAGACTAAAAATTCAACATTAGGGATCCTCTCTGGAGCAATGACTTATCTATCTATAGCTATAGAAAACCCCTAAAGCCCTAATCTGGCGAGAATCTTGAGTTGACCCCAAATAGTTAACAAATTGATATTATGGACACCTTCTACTAAAATCACCATTCTCTCCATATTCATAACATTGTTCAAGAACTCTAGGATGGAAAGGAATATATGTTAATCATGTCTAAACAACAATCTTTAATTTGACATGCTCTATAGACTAGTGACCACTTTTGCCACAGCCAAATCAATCTCTTAGAAAAGTCTAAGGTGATACCGTCAAGACCTAAAGATCCATGTTAAATACTCCATAAGGCCTAATGAGAACTCTAGCTTCTATGACCAACACGACTAATCATAGAGTTTCTTATATTTTAAAATGCTACTTATGTGGAACTGATAGGCTACAAATAAAGTTGATTTGAATCAAGAGGATCCTCACTCCTAGAGAGAATACCAAATATCAATATACTAATAACATGGTAACTTATCAGTACCTTTATAAGTCTCAATACATACTCTCCATGTGTCCCTCATATCATGAACAACATAAGTGGAAAAAACCCACTACTATGAAATTATATGATGCTAAATGGAGTGGAAAAGCTAATCCTCCAAAAAATCAATGCACCATCTCATTTTTTGAAGGATAAAGCATAGCAGTATGATGGCTAGGAACCCTGATGAACACAATAAACATAACTCTGACAAGAAAAATACTTGATAAATTGGACATTATTTCGTTTGTAAAGTATACATAAAAAGGCTCCAAATCCCTAATTCTAAATCATGAAAAGCTAAAGTAGTCACAAACTGTACCAGAGCTTAGGCTGCCCCCAAATCCTCTAGCTGATGCTAATGATATTTGATATTAATCTCTGACTCCCTAGTCCATTGCTATCCTAAAATTCTTAAAATACATGGAAAAGTATCATTTGCATCTATCGATAACATCATGTCATCTATTGGAATAGAATAGACTAAATAACAAACTAAAGGCTCATAGAAATATAGACACATGACAAGATTTCAAGAACAAAAATTAATAGGAATGGCTTATAACCTCCCAATAATAGAATACAAATTTGTCCTTACAGATCTGCAGGACTACTAGATGCGTAAATCTAATATAAACACATCGGTAAAGGTAGGCTATAATACCTATTAGTCATGGCCTAATTGCTCAAGTCATGATGTCACCTATTATAACCCACTAGTAGGTAAGCCAACCTATAGTACAAAACTTCTAGTAATGGACTATCTAGAAAAATGAATGTAAATAATGGCATAAAAATAATAAAAAGGGTAATATATAAATATATATATGTAAAGATATATATATATATATATATATATAAAGCAACCGTAAATCCTAACGAAGATAGTAATAGTTCTTTTAATACAATAAGAGCAAAAAGTATACTACTAAATAAATATACATCTACAACCCATCTTTGAATACAACATCGAGATCGACCTAATATATAAGTGGGAGATTTGTAATGCTTCAAATATCAAGAGCTAACCCCAAATACCCAATCCATAGTTGCTCTGTACTATGCGTACAACAATAATGAGAACTCATACTATGATTTGCAGGTTGAAAAGTTATAGAATGAGTAACAAACAGGTGGTATTCATAGGCAATTACCGTTTTTGTACAAAAGATAATGAAATTATTATAACATGTAAAGAAGAAATATAAACTATAGAAAACTGTCGAGGAAGCTAACATAACAAAACTCAATAGGCAATAAGGAGAAAATATCCTAATCTAATCATATTTGGAACCCAAGTACTATTTCATATATCACTGGCGAATATACAAAAAAATGGTGGAAGAAAGATATATAGATACATATACAGTATGAATAAATAAGGAGACAGGGATATATAGTAATACCATTGCTATATATTAACATATATACATTTATATATATATATATATATATGGGTATACAAGACTAACTTAAATCTAAAAACCTAAGATATCCATCCTTACCTCTCCGTGATACCCTAACCAACTAAGAAAGATAATACTAGCATAATTTGGGCTTATAGTCAAATGTATAACCATTAATACACTATCAATAACGTAATTCATTGTAAAAAGTAAAGGAATCAGAATTATACCTCTAACCTAAATACCAGTCCGTAATCAACCTTCCATTATTTAACCATAATAACAATAATAAAGTAATCGGTTAGTCCAAACAAATAATATAATCAAGGCCTCGGAAACTTAGAAGGTTCAATCAACATTCAACAAACATCTGTCATACGATATACATATGCAACCCCCCATAAGGCTGATAGAAATAAGCACTAAATAATATATAAGTGATAGGAAATGCTTATGAATAAAAAAATGTAAAGTAAGTCCATAGTACCATAACTGATCTATGCTCCATAAAGTGCCAAGTGTATATACCTCTCCAACCCAATAGCTTGCAATGAAAAGATCTACAACAACCTCTCTTCTCCGACACGAACGCTCAAAGATGAAGGGGCTCTTAACGGATTTGTAAATATATATACACACTTACTTGGTCCCAATCTAAGATTTCAAAGCATCAATTTGTTACATCCACTACTTTTAAGACGTATATATAATAAATGAACGAAGTTAAATCATGGCATAATAACTGCAGTGTGAAAATTGGTTAACTAACATCAACTATGAGACTAAATCACCATAGTAAAATTTAAAAGATCAGAATCTCTCACAATCAAAATAAATAGTGGATGAACCATGGATTAAAATCGATCTTGGTCTAATTTCTAAAGCATATATTTTTGTTCTAAATTATCATAAATTAATAAATAAGGTGGTATGACCCCTATTATAAAAGAATCAATTTTATACGAAAAACATGAGAATTAACCCCTTTTAATACAACAATATTAAAGCCATTGTTTTGATTAGGACCCTACCACTACATGAGAATGAACACACATAGTAGCATGCATTCTATCATCAGTATCCAAAAAGGACAACATGAGCTGCCTAAGCATCCATTACAAGAATCACACCCTTTTTTAAGGGTAAAATACTCACATAGAGTCCAATTTTTATCGTAAGCATTGAATTGAGCCTAACAATATTTAATTAGCATAAAGGTAATACTATAATCTATGGAACTATGATCCAATCCACTAAGTCAAGCAATAAACCTTATACTAAAGTCATACTTAGTATCAACTATGGTGCTCATTTTTTTTTCTAGGGTGGTAGAATTCTATGGCAATAAGTAGTATTTTGTCTTAAGGTTCACTTTACTCTTTTATCCCCAAGCTCCTAAATAAGGCTAAGTCATGGTATTCTACCCATAATCATATCCTATTATCCCTACCTACGAATGTAATATATACCATACACTATTTCATAAAAAAAGTCAACCTCGATACTGAATCTCAAGTATTGATTCATCCATAAATAGCCCACGTAAAACACCGTAAACTTTAACTCTTTTACATTTCTTGAGTCTTGAACTTTTTGTTCATCTTATGACTCATACCATAAGTTATTTGGTGTGGCAATAGGTCTAGGGACCTTAGTCGGATGTTGGTCAGTATGTTGTTTGCTACGCCCAAATTACACCTATCTTATGAGAGAGTAAGTGGTCGCTGTCAAATATAGAAGCTAACTAGGTTTGGGGTTGAATCCCACAAAGAATACTGTGTTACTAAGTATTGTAGTTGTTACTGGACTGTTGGTCAGAGGTTCTTGAATGGGGGGTTTTTGTTTAAATTTGAAAATATAGTTACAATATAACAATGACGCAATATGTGTATTAATATTTGATCACAGAGAATGACAAGTTAGGGTTATGTCCACGTTATAACTTTTACTTCTATATTAACTATGAGTAATAAGGATTTATACATGCATGCTCTTCTAGAGAGATGTATTCTAATTCTAAATCCAAGTGTTTGTCAACCATCAAGGAATTATTCACCTTAGTTCTCTCAAATCCATAGTGTACAACCAATCACATGAACTCTCCAAGTAGTTAATCCTGCTAAGGCATTAACATGTAAAATAGAGATTGGAAACCTTATTTTGTTGTCACAACTCTCTTTCCCAAATAGTAACTTTTCTATCAAACAAGGTATTGCTATAATGGCACATTCCCTATGTTTGCAACCATGAGAATTCAATCATGATGAAGAGAGTAATGATATAAGTGAATCAACACATGATAAATTCAAAAACCCATAGCAATAGAGAGTATACTACAAGGTTTCCATAACCTTAACAAATAAACTTAGCTACTCATGAATAAAATGGAAATCACAATAGAAATATTCATCATACCAAAACATAGAATGATCTTGGTGGAGAAGATGAATAGCGAAAATAAGAGAGAAAAACATTTCTCTCTTTCTCCTCAACCTAAGCCGCTTTCTCTTGTTTTCAAAATAATACAGAATAATGAATCTCTAAAAATTCAGCCATAAGGCTTTTAAAAACATCCTTCTCTAATAAATTGCTACTGCATTCTTAACTATTTAAAAATATGGAGTTTGCTCGGGAAAAAGTTCCCATATATCACATTCAGTCCAAAAGCTGCTTTACATTTATGTGAAGTTTCCTTTGCTATCCACAGGTCCCGAAAGTGTCGTAATCTTCCTCATTAGTACCTGAAAGCATGCTAATCACATAGGTCAGCTCACTTAACTAAAAATAGACAAAGTGCAAGAATTATGTATTTTATCCTCAAAACTTATCTAAAACATGGGTAAGTTATGGTGCCTAGATGTATAAATACGCCCAACATCACCACCCCACACTTAAAGCTTTGTTTGTACTCGAACAACATATCTATTTATGCATACTACACAAGCCTTATCACCCACAAAGGAAGACAAGATGCTCAAATAGGCTCACACAACAATTATGAACAAGAAGTAGCTTCAGGAATCATTCCTAGATACAACCTACCCTCAAGAATAGACTCATTAAGTTGGAAATTTCATGCATATCGTTCAAGAAAAAAAATCATAGAAATGACCCAACCTTGATCAACCATGTGCCCTCACAACAAGAGAGTTACCCATAACTACTCACAATCATGCAATTTCTAACAAAATGGGTACAAGAATTAAGTTGCGCTCACTCTCACAAAGAATTCTCAAATTACAACTGATGACCATATGCTTGCTCTTAGTGTAATACTCCACTAATATCAGAATGCCAAGATTAGGATCAAATAGGTCTTTTACGAGTTGTAATACAGGCTACAGGATGGGTAGGAACTATTCTGGCCAGAAATAGTGACTATCTTCCCTAAGTGCTTTAATATGCTACATTATGCAATTAAGATCAATCTAAAACAACCAATTTCCATTTCTTCTATCTTCATAGATTTGCTTTTCACCCCAACTCGTTAAGCCTAATTAATAACACTATGGTGGGAGTACGCAAACCTTTCAAATATTTTTTTGCACCCTTTTCACGTTACACACCCTTATAATAGCCACCCTCAACTTAAGCAATTTGCCTTAGTTTAGGTGCAAAATATCAAAGAAGGACCAAGGCCAAAACAGGTTCATTGTAACATGTCCGGGATAAAATTTTGAACTTTTCAACAATGTTAGCTACTCCCAACCACATCAATTGCTCACGCCAATAACTAGACTTTGGGGAATCAATTTCACCTTTTTCCTCTTATTCTCAAACTCCTAACTCACATTGATTTAACATTAAAGCGCTTAGGAGCTTTTTGGATCAAATTAAGATCTATTAAAGAACGAATTAGGCTACATATGAGGCTAACAAAAGAACAAGATAAAGGCTCAACAGGGCTATCTAAGATAATATACAAAGGTAGGTCAAAAGAAGGTATGAATAATGGCTATCAAAGAAATTCCTAAATCATCTCCTAAACTTACAATCTTTATTTTGCTTTGCATACACATTAGGAAAGTTCTAGAATCAGTTCCAATAAGGAATATACAACAGTCTTACACACTCATGGCACATGGTTAACTCAATTCGGAGCATTATAGATTCTCGACCGAATAATTACATGAATTTAATTAAAACCAACAATCACAATAAGAGTCACAACTAGATCCTAGGTGTTTCAAATGTAATGATCCATCATATACTTAGGTTATAATGTCATCTGACCCATAAGAATAGTTACATGCAATTAAATGACTAATTTTCTCTTAATACGGTTGTCATCCATCCATCATCGAGAAAAGAACCTAATTATGACTAAATAACTAACAAAATGAAATAAACAGAATAACTAATCCTATCAAGAAGTATACTAAGGAGAAGGACCTATTTTCTTACAAAACAAGTATAAAAGTAACCAGTTACCCTACACTTATGCTCAGTACTATCCCCAGTACAAATAACAAGACAAAAATCCTGGCTAGTAGTACTTCTAATCCACATTAGGAGCCATGCCACCAGCATGGAGATAATTATGGAGCAAATAGAAAAGTTATTTGGTACAATTTTTCTTACAAAAGAAGTATCAAAGTAACCAGCCAGTGGGCATAGGGAATGACATAGGCGGCACCTAAGCTATAGCCAAAGTTGACATAGGCAGCGCCTTACCTATCGCCTAAGTTAACATAGGCGGCGCCTAATATCGCCTAAGTGAGACAGTGAACATAGGCAATGGTAGAAGCGGTACCTAACCTATCACCTATGTTGACATAGGCGGCGCCTAACCTATAGCCTAAGTTGACATAGGTGGTGCCTAACCTATCCCCTAAGTGAGGCACTGAGCATAGATATTGGTACAAGCGGTGCCTAACCTATCACCTACGTGGACATAGGCGGCGCCTAACCTATCGCCCAAGTGAGGCAGTGAGCATAGGCAATGGTACAAGCGGCGCCAAACCTATCGCTTAAGTTGACATAGGCGGCGCCTAACCCATCGCCTAAGTTGACATAGGCGGTGCCTAACCTATTGCCTAAATGAGGCAGTGAGCATAGACAATGGTACAAGTGACGCCTAACCAATCGCCTATGTTGAAATAGGCGGTGCCTAAACTATCGCCTAAGTGAGGTAGTGAGCATAGGCAATGGTACAAGCGGCGCCTAAACTATCGCCTAAGTTTACAAAGGCGACGACTAACCTATCGCCTAAGTTGACATAGGCAGTGCCTAACCTATCACCTAAGTGAGGCAGTGACCATAGACAATGGTACAAGCGGTGCCTAACCTATCACCTATACTGACAAAGGCGGCGCCTAACCTATCGCCTAAGGGAGGCAGTGAGCATAGGCAATGGTACAAGCAGCACCTAACCTATCGCCTAAGTTGACATAGGTGGCGCCTAACCTATCGCCTAAGTTCACATAGGTGGCACCTAACCTATCGCTTAAGTGAAGTAGTGAGTATGGGAAATGGTACAGGCGGCGCCTAACCTATCACCTATGTGGACATAGGTGGCGCCTAACCTATCGCCTAAGTAAGGCAGTGAGCATAGGCAATATTACACAAAGAGCCTAACCTATCGCCTAAGTTGACATAGATGACATCTAACCTATAACCTAATTTGATATATATGGTACCTAACCTATCACCTAAATGAGGTAGTGAGCATAGGAATTGGTAAAAGCAGTGCCTAACCTATTGCCTATATAGACATAGGCGACACCTAACCTATCACCTAAGTAAGGTAGTAAGCATAGGCAATGGTACAAGCGGCACCTAACCTATTGCCTAAGTTGACATAGGCGGCTCACCTATCACGTAAGTTGACATAGAATGCACCTCACCTATTACCTAAGTTGAGATAGGCAGCTCCTAACCTATCGCCTAAGAGAGGCAGTGAGCATAGGTAATTGTACAAGCGGCGCCTAACCTATCACCTAAATTAAGATAGGCGACGCCTAACCTATCTCCTATGTTAAGATAGGAGGCCCCTAACCTATCACCGAAGTGAGGCATGACCATAGGCAATGGCACAAGCGGAGCCTAAGCTATCACCTAAGTTGACATAGGCAATGCCTAACCTATCGCCTAAGTTTACATAGGCGATCCATAACCTATTGCCTAAGTGGGCATAAGCATAAGCAATGGTACAAGCGGCGGCTAACCTATCGCCTAAGTGAGGCTGTGAGCATAGGCAATGATACAAGTGGTGCCTAACCTATCACCTATGTTGACATAGGCAGCGCCTAACTTATTGCTTAAGTAAGGTGGTGAGCATAGTCAATGGTACAAGCAGTGCCTAAACAATCGCCTATGTTGACATAGGAGGCACCTAACCTATCACCTAGGTGAGGCAATGAGCATAGGAAATGGTACAAAGGTGCCTAACCTATCGCCTAAGTTGACATAGGCGGCGCTTAACCTATAAGCTAAGTTAACATAGGCGGCGCCTAACATATCGCCTGAGGCAGTGAGTATAGGCAATGATACAAGCGGAACCTAACCTATCGCTTACGTTTACATAGGCGGCGCCGAACCTATCACCTAGGATTATATAGGCAGAGCCTAACCTATTGCCTAAGTGAGGCAGTGAGCATAAGCAATGGTACAAGCGGCGCCTAACCTATCACCTATGTTGATATTGGTGGCCCCTAACCTATCGCGTAACTAAGGCAGTGATCATAGGCAATGGTAAAAGTGGCGGCTAACCTATCGCCTAAGTAAGGCAGTGAGCATAGGCAATGTTACATGTGGAGCCTAACCTATCGCCTAAGTTGACATAGGTGGTGCCTGACCTGATGCCTATTTTGACATAGGTGACGCCTAACCTATCACCTAAGTAAGGTAGTGAGCATAGAAATTGGTACAAGGAGCGCCTAACCTATTGCCCATGTTGACATAGGCGGCACCTAACCTATCGCCGAAGTGAGGCAGTGAGCATAGGCAATGGTACAAGCAGCGCCTAACCTATCGCCTATGTTGACATAGGTGGCTCACCTATCGCCTATGTTGACATAGGTGGCGCCTAACCTATCGCCTAAGTTGACATAGGTTGTGCCTAACCTATCGCTTAAGAGAGGCAGTGAGCATACGCAATGGTACAAGCGGCACCTAACCTATCGCCTATGTTAAGATAGGTGGCTACGAACCTATTGCCTAAGTGAGGCAGTGACCATAGGCAACAACACTAGCGGCGCCTAACCTATTGCCTAAGTTGACATAGGCTATGCCTAACCTATCGCCTACGTAAGGCAGTGAGCATAACCAATGGTACAAGCGGTGCCTAACATATCTCCTATGTTGACATAGGCAATGCCTAAGCTATCGCTTAAGTGAGGCAGTGAGCATAGGCAATGGTATAAACAGTGCCTACCCTATCACCTTAGTTGAAATAGAAGGTGCCTAACCTATCGCCTAAGAGAGGCAGTGAGCATAGGCAATGGTACAAGTGGCGCCTAACCAATCGCCTATGTTGATATAGGCAGCGTCTAACCTATCGCCTAGGTGAGGCAGTGAGCATAGGCAATGGTACAAGCGGTGCCTAACCGATCCCGTCGGTTGACATAGGCGGCGCCTAACCTATCAGCTAAGTTAACATAGGCGGCACCTAATCTATCACCAGAGGCAGTGAGTATAGGGAACGGTACAAGCGGCACCTAACCTATCCCCTAAGTTGACATAGGCGGCGCCTAACCTATAACTTAAGTGAGGCAGTGAGCATAGGCAATGGTACAGGCGGCGCCTAACCTATCACCTATTTTGACATTGGCGGGCCCTAATCTATTGCCTAAGTAAGGTAGAGAGCATAGGCAATGGTACAAGTGGCACCTAACCTATCACCTAAGTGAGGCGGTGAGCATAAGTACTATTACATGCAGAGCGTAACCTATCGCCTATGTTGACATAGGTGGCGCCTAACCTATCACCTAATTTGACATAGGTGGCGCCTAACCTATCACCTAAGAAAGGTAGTAAGCATAGGAATTGGTACAAACAACACCTAACCTATTGCCTATGTTGACATAGGCAGCACCTAACCTATCTCCTAAGTGAGGCAGTGAGTATAGGTAATGGTACAAGCGGTACCTAAGATATCAGCTATGTTGACATAGGCGGCTCAACTATCGCCAAAGTTAACATAGGAGGTGCCTCACCTATCGCCTAAGTTGACATAAACTGTACCTAACCTATCACCTAAGAGATGCAGTGAGCATAGGCAATGGTACAAGCGGCGCCTAATTTATCGCCTATTTTAAGATAGGTGGCTACTAACCTATTCCCTAAGTGAGGCAGTGACCATAGGCAACGGCACAAGCGGTGCCTAACATATCGCCTAAGTTGACATAGGCAGCTCCTAACCTATCGCCTAAGGCGACATAGGCGATGCCTAACCTATCGCCTAAGAAAGGCAGGGAGCATAATCTATCGTAATAGCCGTGCCTAATGTATCGCCTATGTTGACATAGGCGGCGCCTAACCTATCGCCTAAGTGAGGCAGTGAGTATAGGTAATGGTACAAGCGACGCCTAGCCTATCACCCTAGTTGATATAGAAGGCTCCTAACCTATCGCCTATGTGAGGCAGTGAGCATAGGCAATGGTACAAGCGGCACCTAACTAATTGCCTATGTTGACATAGGCGGCGCGTAACCTATCTCCTAGGTGAGGCAGTGAGCATAGGCAATGGTACAAGCGGCGCCTATCTTATTGTCTAAGTTTACATAGGCGATACCTAACCTGTCACCTAAGTAAGGCAGTGAGCATAGGCAATGGTACAAGCGGCGCCTAACCTATTGCCTAAGTTGACATAGGCGGCACCTAACCTATCGGCTAAGTTGACATAGGAGGCGCCCAGCCTATCGCCTGAGGCAGTGAGCATAAGCAATGGTACAAACAGCGCCTAACCTATTTCCTAAGTTGACATAGGCGGCACCTACCCTATCGGCTAAGTTGATATATGCGGCACCTAACCTATCGCCAGAGGAAGTGAGCATAGGCAATTGTACAAGCGGCACCTTACCTATTGCCTAAGTTGACATAGGTGGCCCTAACCTATCGCCTAAGTTGACATAGGCAGCTTCTAACCTAATACATAAGTGAGGCAGTAAAAATAGGCAATGGTACAAGCGGCACCTAACCTATCACCTCTATTGACATAGGCGGCCCTTAACCTATCGCCTAAGTAAATTAGTGAGAATAAGCAATGGTACAAGCGGTGCCTAATCTATCTCCTAAATTGACATAGGTGGTGCCTAACCTATCACCAAAGTGAGGCAATGAGCATAGACATTGGTATAAGCAACGCCTAAACTATCGCCTATGTTGACATAAGCGGTGCCTAGCCTATTGCATAAGTGATGCTGTGAGCAAAGGCAATGGTATAAGCGATGGCTAACATATCGCCTAAGTTGACATAGGCGGCGCCTAACCTTTCACCTAAGTTGACATAGGCGGTGCCTAACCTATTATCTAAGTGAGGCAGTGACCATAGGCAGTAGTACAAGTGGCGCCTAACCAATCGCCTATTTTGAAATAGGCGGTGCCTAAAATATCGCATAAGTGAGGCAGTGATGATAGGCAATGGTACAAGCGGCGCCTAAACTATTGCCTAAGTTGATAAAGGCGACGCCTAACCTATCGCCTAAGTTAACATAGGCGGTGCCTAACTTATCACCTAAGTGAGGTTGTGAGCATAGACAATGGTACAAGCGGTACCTAACCTATCACCTATGTTGACAAAGGCAGCGCCTAACCTATCGCCTAAATGAGGCAGTGAGCATAGGCAATGGTACAAGTAGCGCCTAACCTATCGCCTAAGTTGACAATGGCGGTGCCTAACCTATCGCCTAAGTTGACATAGGCGGCACCTAACCTATCGCCTAAGTGAAGCAGTGAGTATAGGCAATGGTAAAAGCGGCACCTAACCTATCGCCTATATTGACATAGGCGGTACCTAACCTATCACCTAAGTAACGCAGAGAGCATAGGTAATCTTACATGTAGAGCCTAACCTATTGCCTAAGTTGACATAGCTGACGTCTAGCCTATCGCCTAATTTGACATAGATGGTACCTAACCTATCACCTAAATGAGGTAGTAAGCATACAAATTGGTACAAGCAGCGCTTAACCTATCGCCTATGTTGACATTGACGACACCTAACCTATCGCCTAAGTAAGGCAGTGAGCTTAGGCAATGGTACAAGTGGTGTCTAACCTATTACCTAAGATGACATAGGCGGCTCACCTATCGCCTAAGTTGAAATAGGAAGCACCTCACCTATTGTCTAAGTTTACATAGGCAGCGCCTAACCTATCGCCTAAGAGAGGCAGTGAGCATAGGAAATGGTAAAAGCGGCGCGAAACCTATCACCTATGTTAAGATAGGAGGTACTAACCTATTACCTATGTTAAGATAGGCGGCGCCTAACCTATCGTCGAAGTGTGGAAGTGAACATAGGCTATGGCACAAGCGGCGCCTAACCTATCGCCTAAGTTGACATAGGCAGCGCCTAACCTATCGCCTAAGTTTACATAGGCGATCCCTAACCTATTGCCTATGTGAGGGAGTGAGCATAAGCAATGCTAGAAGAAGCGCCTAACCGATCGCCTATGTTGACATAGGCGCCGCCTAAACTATCGCCTAAGTAAGGAAGTAAGCATAGTCAATGGTACAAATGGCGCCTAACCTATCACCTAAGTTAAAATAGAAGGCGCCTAACCTATCGCCTAAGAGAGGTAGTGAGCATAGGCAATGGTACAAGCAGCGCCTTACCAATCTCCTATGTTGACATAGGCGGCGCCTAACATATCGCCTTGGTGAGGCAGTGAGCATAGGCAATGGTACAAGCGGTGCCTAACCTAACAGCTAAATTAACATAAGCGGCGCCTAACTTATCACCTGAGGTAGTGAGTATAGGCAATGGTACGAGCGGCACCTAACCTATCGCCTAAGTTAACATAGGCGGTGCCTAACCTATCACCTAGGTATACATAGGCGGCGCCTAACCTATCGCCTAAGTGAGGCAGTGAGCATAGGCAATGGTACAAGCGGTGCCTAACCTATCACCTATGTTGACATAGGTGGCCGCTAACCTATCTCCTAAATAAGGCAGTGAGCATAAGCAATGGTACAAGTGGCGCCTTACCTATCATCTAAATGAGGCAGTGAGCATAGGCAATGTTACACGCGGAGCCTAACCTATCGCCTAAGTTGACATAGTTGGTATCATACCTATCGCCTAATTTGACATAGATGGCGCCTAACCTATCACCTAAGTAAGGTAGTGAGAATAGGAATTGGTACAAGCAGCGCCTATACTATCGCCTATGTTGACATAGGCGGAACCTAACCTATCGCCTAAGTGAGGCAGTGAGCATAGGCAATGGTACAAGCGGCGCCTAACCTATCGCCTATGTTGACATAGGCGAATCACCTGTCGCCTAACTTTACATAGGCGGCGCCTCACCTATCGCCTAACTTGACATAGGCTGTGCCTAACCTAACGCCTAAGTAAGGCAGTGAGCATAGGCAATGATACAAGCAGCGCCTAACCTTTCACCTATGTTGACATAGGCAGCACCTAACCTATTGCTTAAGTGAGTCGGTGAGCATAGGCAATAGTAGTAGCGGCGCCTAACCAATCGCCTATGTTGACATAGGCGACGCCTAACCTATTGCCTAGGTGAGGCAGTGAGCATAGGAAATAGTACAAGCGGTGCCTAGCCTATCTCCTAAGTTCAAATAGGCGGTGCCTGACCTAACAGCTACGTTAACATAAGCGGCGCCTAACCTATGACCTGAGGCAGAAAGTATAGGCAATGGTACAAGCAGCACCTATCCTATCGCCTAAGTTAACATAGGCGGTGCCTAACCTATCACATAGGTTGACATAAGCGGCACCTAACCTATGGCCTAAGTGAGGCAGTGAGCATAGGAAATGGTACAAGCGGCGCCTCACCTATCGCCTATGTTGACATAGGCAACTCACCTATCGCCTAATTTGACATAGGCAGCGCCTCACCTATCGCCTAAGTTGACTCAGCCTGTGCCTAACCTATCGCCTAAGAGAGGCAGTGAGCATAGGCAATGGTATAAGCGGCGCCTAACCTATCACCTATGTTTAGATAGGCGGCTACTAACCTCTTACCTAAGTGAGGCAGTGACCATAGGAAATGGCACAAACGACGCCTAACCTATCACCTAACTAGACATAGGAAGCGCCTAACCTATCACCTAAGTTGACATAGGTGATGCCTAACCTATCGCCTAACTAAGGAAGTGAGCATAAGAAATGGTACAAGTGGTGCCTAACGTATCCACTATATTGACATAGGCGGTGCCTAACCTATCGCCTAAGTGAGGCAGTGAGCATAGACAATGGTACAAGCAGCGCCTAGCCTATCACATAAGTTGACATAGAAGGCGCCTAACCTATCGCCTAAGTGAGACAGTGAGCATAGGCAATGGTACAAGCGGCGACTAACCAATCGCCTATGTTGATATAGGCGGCACCTAACATATCGCTAGGTAAGGCAATAAGGATAGGCAATGGTACAAGCGATGCCTAACCAATCGCCTATGTTGACATAGGCGATCCCTAACCTATCGCCTAAGTGAGGCAGTGAGTATAGGCAATAGTACAAGCGGCGCCTAACCTATCGCTTAGGTGAGGCAGTGAGCATAGGCAATGGTACAAGCGGTGCCTAACCTATCGCCTAAGTTGACATAGGCGGTGGCTAACCTAATAGCTAAGTTGGCATAGGCGGCGCCTAACCAATCACTTAAGGTAGTAAGTCTAGGCAATGGTATAAGCGGCACCTAACCTATCGTCTAAGTTAATATAGGCGGTGCCTAACCTATCACCTAGGTTGACGTAGGTCGCATCTAACCTATCACTTAAGTAAGGCAGTGAGCATAGGCAATAGTATAAGCGGCGCCTAACCTATCACCTATATTGACATAGATGACCCCTAAGCTATCACCTAAAGAAGGCAGTGAGCATAGTCAATGGTACAAGTAACGCCTAACCTATCGCCTAAGTGAGGTAGTGAGCATAGGCAATGTTATATGTTGAGCCTAACCTATCGCCTAAGTTGACATAGGTGGCACCTGACCTATCGACTAATTTGATATAGGTGGCGCCTAACCTATTACCTAAGTAAGGTAGTGAGCATAGGAATTGGTACATGAAATACCTAACCTATCGCCTATGTTAACATAGGCGGCTTCCTAACCTATCACCTAAGTGAGGCAGTGAGCATAGGCAATGGTATAAAGGGCGCCTAACCTATCGCCTATGTTGACATAGGCAGCTCAACTATCGCATAAGTTGACACAGGCGGTGCCTCACCTATCACCTAAGTTGACATAGGCAGTGCCTAACCTATTGCCTAAGATAGGCAGTGAGCATAGGCAATGGTACAAGCGGCGCATAACCTATCACCCATGTTATGATAGGCGGCTACTAACCTATTGCCTAAGTAAGGTAGTGCCCATAAACAACGGCATAAGTGGCACCTAATATATCGGCTAACTTGACATAGGCAGCGCCTAAACTATCACCTAAGTTGACATAGGCGATACCTAACCTATCGCCTAAGTTGACATAGGCGATGCCTAACCTATCGCCTAAGTAAAGTAGGGAGCATATGCAATGGTACAAGCTGTGCCTAACATATCTCCTATGTTGTCATAGTCGGCGCCTAACCTATTGCCTAAGTGAGGCAGTTAGCATAGGCAATGGTACAAGAGGCGCCTAGCCTATCACCTAAGTTGACATAGAAGGCACCTAACCTATCGCCAAAGTGAGGCAGTGAGCATAGGCAATGCTACAAGTGGCGCCTAACCAATCACCTATATTGACATAGGCGGCGCCTAATCTATCCCCTAGGTGAGGCAGTGAGCATAGGCAATGGTACAAGCGGTGCCAAACCTATTGCCTAAGTTGACATAGGCAGCGCCTAACCTATCAGCTAAGTTAACATAGGCGGCGCCTAACCTATCGCTTGAGGCAGTGAGTATAGGAATTGGTACAAGCGGCACCTAACCTATCACCTAAGTTGACATAGACGACGCCTAACCTATCACCTAGGTTGACATAGGCGGCGCCTAACCTATCGCCTCAGTGAGGCAGTGAGCATAGGCAATGGTATAAGCGGCGCCTAACCTCTCAGCTATGTTGACATAGGTGGCCCCTAACCTATCGCCTAACTAAGGCAGTGAGCATAAGAAATGGTACAAGTGGCACCTAACCTATCGCCTAAGTGAGGTAGTGAGCATAGGCTATGTTACATGTTGAGCCTAACCTATCGCCTAAGTTGACATAGGTGGCGCCTGATCTACCGCCTAATTTGATATAGGTGGCGCCTAACCTATTATCTAAGTAAGGTAGTGAGCATAGGAATTGGTACAAGAAACGCCTAACCTATCGCCTATGTTGACATAGGCGGCTTCCTAACCTATCACCTAAGTGAGGCAATGAGCATAGGCAATGGTATAAGGGGCGCCTAACCTATCGCCTATGTTGACATAGGCAGCTCAACTATCGCCTAAGTTGACACAGGCAGCGCTTCACCTATCACCTAAGTTGACATAGGCTGTGCTTAACCTATTGCCTAAGATAGGCAGTGAGCATAGGCAATGGTACAAGCGGCGCCTAACCTATCACCCATGTTAAGATAGGCGGCTACTAACCTATTGCCTAAGTAAGGTAGTGCCCATAGGCAACGGCACAAGTGGTGCCTAACATATAGGCTAAGTTGACATAGGCAACGCCTAAACTATCGCCTAAGTTGACATAGGCGATACCTAACCTATCGCCTAAGTTGACATAGGCGATGCCTAACCTATCGCCTAAGTAAAGTAGGGAGCATATGCAATGGTACAAGCTGTGCCTAACATATCTCCTATGTTGTCATAGTCGGCGCCTAACCTATTGCCTAAGTGAGGCAGTTAGCATAGGCAATGGTACAAGAGGCGCCTAGCCTATCACCTAAGTTGACATAGAAGGCACCTAACCTATCGCCAAAGTGAGGCAGTGAGCATAGGCAATGCTACAAGTGGCGCCTAACCAATCACCTATATTGACATAGGCGGCGCCTAATCTATCCCCTAGGTGAGGCAGTGAGCATAGGCAATGGTACAAGCGGTGCCAAACCTATTGCCTAAGTTGACATAGGCAGCGCCTAACCTATCAGCTAAGTTAACATAGGCGGCGCCTAACCTATCGCTTGAGGCAGTGAGTATAGGAATTGGTACAAGCGGCACCTAACCTATCACCTAAGTTGACATAGACGACGCCTAACCTATCACCTAGGTTGACATAGGCGGCGCCTAACCTATCGCCTCAGTGAGGCAGTGAGCATAGGCAATGGTATAAGCGGCGCCTAACCTCTCAGCTATGTTGACATAGGTGGCCCCTAACCTATCGCCTAACTAAGGCAGTGAGCATAAGAAATGGTACAAGTGGCACCTAACCTATCGCCTAAGTGAGGTAGTGAGCATAGGCTATGTTACATGTTGAGCCTAACCTATCGCCTAAGTTGACATAGGTGGCGCCTGATCTACCGCCTAATTTGATATAGGTGGCGCCTAACCTATTATCTAAGTAAGGTAGTGAGCATAGGAATTGGTACAAGAAACGCCTAACCTATCGCCTATGTTGACATAGGCGGCTTCCTAACCTATCACCTAAGTGAGGCAATGAGCATAGGCAATGGTATAAGGGGCGCCTAACCTATCGCCTATGTTGACATAGGCAGCTCAACTATCGCCTAAGTTGACACAGGCAGCGCTTCACCTATCACCTAAGTTGACATAGGCTGTGCTTAACCTATTGCCTAAGATAGGCAGTGAGCATAGGCAATGGTACAAGCGGCGCCTAACCTATCACCCATGTTAAGATAGGCGGCTACTAACCTATTGCCTAAGTAAGGTAGTGCCCATAGGCAACGGCACAAGTGGTGCCTAACATATAGGCTAAGTTGACATAGGCAACGCCTAAACTATCGCCTAAGTTGACATAGGCGATACCTAACTTATCGCCTAAGTTGACATAGGCGATGCCTAACCTATCGCCTAAGTAAGGTACGGAGCATATGCAATGGTACAAGGAGAGCCAAACGTATCTCCTATGTTGTCATAGTCGGCGCCTAACCTATCGCCTAAGTGAGGCAGTTAGCATAGGCAATGGTACAAGAGGCGCGTAGCCTATCACCTAAGTTGATATAGAAGGCACCTAACCTATCGTCAAAGTAAGGCAGTGAGCATAGGCAATGCTACAAGCGGCGCCTGAACAATCAGCTATGTTGACATAGGTGGCGCCTAACCAATCCCCTAGGTGAGGCAGTGAGCATAGGCAATGGTACAAGCGGTGCCAAACCTATTGCCTAAGTTGACATAGGCAGCGCCTAACCTATAAGCTAAGTTAGCATAGGCGGCGCCTAACCTATCGCCTGAGGCAGTGAGTATAGGAAATGGTACAAGCGGCACCTAACCTATCACCTAAGTTGACATAGACGACGCCTAACATATCACCTAGGTTGACATAGGCGGCGCCTAACCTATCATCTATGTTGACATAGGTGGCCCCTAACCTATCGCCTAAGTAAGGCAGTGAGCATAAGAAATGGTACAAGTGTCACCTAACCTATCGCCTAAGTGAGGCAGTGAGCATAGGCAATATTACATGCGGAGCCTAACCTATCGCCTAAGTTGACATAGCTGTCTCCTGACCTATCACCTAATTTGACATAGGTGGCACCTAATCTACCATCTACGTAAGGTAGTGAGCATAGGAATTGGTACAAGCAGCACTTAACCTATTGCTTATGTTGACATTGGCAGAACCTAACCTATCGCCAAAGTAAGGCAGTGAGCATAGGGAATGGTACAAGCGGCATCTAACCTATCGCCTATGTTGACATAGGCGGCTTACCTATTGCCTAAGTTGGCATAGGCGGCGCCTTACCTATCACCAAAGTTGACATAGTTTGTCTAACCTATCACCTAAGAGAGTCAGTGAGCATAGGTAATAGTACGTGCGTCGCCTAACCATAACCTATGTTGACATAAGCGGCGCCTAACCTATCGCCTAGGTGAGGCAGTGAGCATAGGCAATGGTCTAAGCGGTGCCTAACCTATCGTCTAAGTTTACATAGGTGGTGGCTGACCTATCGCCTTAGTGAGGCAGTGAGCATAGGCAATGGTACAAGCGGCGCCTAACCTATCACCTATGTTGACATAGGTGGCCACTAACCTATCGCCTAAGTAAGGCAGTGATCATAGGAAATGGTACAAGTGGCATCTAACCTATTGCCTAAGTGAGGCAGTTAGCATAGGCAATTTTATATGCGGAGCCTAACCTATCACCTAAGTTGACATAGGTGGCTCCTGACCTATCACCTAATTTGACATAGGTGGCGCCTAACCTACCATCTACGTAAGGTAGTGAGCATAGGAATTGGTACAAGCAGCACCAAACCTATCGCTTATGTTGACATAGGCAGAACCTAACCTTTCGCCTAAGTAAGGCAGTGAGCATAGGGAATGATACAAGCGGCGCCTAACCTATCGCCTACGTTGACATGGGCAGCTCACCTATCGCCTAAGTTGACATAGGCGGCGCCTTACCTATCACCAAAGTTGACATAGGCTGTCTAACCTATCGCCTAAAAGAGGCAGTGAGCATAGGCAATGGTACAAGCGGCACCTAACCTATCGCCTATGTTAAGATAGGCCGCTACTAACCTATTGCATAAGTAAGGCAGTGACCGTAGGCAACGACACAAGCAGCGCCTAACATATCGCCTAAGTTGACATAGGCAGTGCCTAACCTATCACCTTAGATAACATAGAAGGCGCCTAACCTATCGCCTAAGTGGGGCAGTGAGTATAGGCAATAGTACATGCGGTGCCTAACCAATCGCCTATATTGACATAGGCGGCGCCTAACCTATCGCCTAGGTGAGGAAGTGAGCATAGGCAATGGTCCAAGCGATGCCTAACCTATCGCCTAAGTTGACATAGGCAGTGCCTAACCTATCGGCTAAGTCGACATAGGCGGCGCCTAACCTATCGCTTGAGGTAGTGAGCATAGGCAATGGTATAAGCGGCACCTAACCTATCGCTTAAGTTGTCATAGGCGATTCCTAACCTATCACCTAGGTTGACATAGGCGGCGCCTAACCTATTGCCTAAGTGAGGCAGTGAGCATAGGCAATGGTATAAGCAGCACCTAACCTATCACCTCTATTGACGTAGGCGGCTCCTAACCTATCACCTAAGTAAGGCAGTGAGCATAGGAAATGGTACAAGCGGTGCCTAACCTATCGCCTAAGTTGACATAAGCAGCGCCTAACCTATCTTCTAAGTGAGGTAGTGAGCATAGGCAATGGTACAAGTCGCGCCTAACCTATCGCCTATGTTGACATAGGGGGTGCCTAACCTATCGCCTAAGTTAACATAGGCGGCGCCTAACCTATTACTTAAGTAAGGCAGTGAGCATAGGCAATGGTACAAGAGATGCCTAACCTATCACCTATGTTGACATAGGCGGCTCATAATCTATCGCCTAAGTGAGGCAGTGAGCATAGGTGATTTGAAATGCGTCGCACTCTCTGTTGGAAAGGCTCGATCCCTACGCTACCATCACAGACCTTATTAAAAGTCATAAAATAAAGTCACACCGTTAAACTTTTTGGGTTGAATTCACGTAATTCGAGGTGCGATCTAATGCGAATCATACTTTAGCCTAACACATTTGACCAATCCAACTTACCTGTAATGTTTCCATCCCTCCTAAACTTATCACCATTGACACCGCTCACTTCTAAATCAAAATTGGTACTAATATCCTCCTTAGTACTTCATGCACCTAGATTTAATAAAGAACAACAAAAATGATTAGAAAGATGGGTTGCCTTCGACCAAGCGTTGTAGTTTCGATCGTGGCTCGACTCTTTTTTTCACATTTTTGTTTAAAATAATAAAGTGAAAATAAAATCATGGGTTGCGTCCCATGTAGCACCTGATTTAACATCGCGGCACGACTCGATTATCTTGACTACTTAGGCTTTATCAATATACATTGATGATACCATTTGTAACTCATTTGTTTGATCAAGACAATGCTTTATTCTTAGACCAACCACTTTGAAGTCACTCACATTCTTGCTTGCAAGTTTAACCAAACTAGCTATGGTCTCCACAAAACATATCCTTAACTGGTACATCTCGGTTATCTTCATAGAATACATCAACAATCGAGAAGACACTGATCTCCTTTTGTTGTTTCATAGACCAGCATACTTCAAAGATAACTTCTTTCTCATTGAGCCTAAATTTTAGCTCATTCAGCTTCATGTGAACTAACAACTTTCCAGTTTCTAAGAATGGCCTACCTAAAATTATGGGTACTTCAAAGTCCACTTCATAATCAAGAATTACAAAATCGGCAGAAAATATAAAATCAACAACTTTTACAAGTACATTATATAGAATCCCAATCGACCTTTTTACCGATCTATCCGTCATTAGAAGAAGCATATTAGTGGGAGTAGGATCTACTAAACCCTCTATTAAAACCATCAATGGCATAAGATTGATACTTTCCCCAAAATCACAAAGGACCTTTTTAAACTTTAGCAATCCAATCGTACATGGAACAGTAAATTCTCCCGAATCAGCTTTCTTCTGGACAATAGACCTTATAGCAATAGCACTACAATTATGAAGACTGTCTACCGTTTCATAGCTCACAATCCTTTTCTTTGTCAACAGGTCTTTCATAAACTTAGCATATCCGGGCATCTGTTCCAGTGCTTCAACTAAGGGCATATTCACTGTCAACTGCTTCAACATAGCCATAAATTTGCTAAACTTGCCATCATCTTCTTTCTTCTTTAATCGTTGTGGAAATAGAGGTGGCGGCCTTGGAATTTCAGTTGGAGCAACTTTTACCTCCTTTCTTATGCCTTGCTCCACATCACTAACATGCTTCGGCTTAGTTGTTTTTTCAACTTCCGCACTCTTTTTTTTTAAAACTCCCAACTCCACAGGCACCACTGGTGATTCATCAACCATCTCTCAATCCATTTCAACTTTATCAATATTAGAGGAAGCTCCCAAACCTGGACTAGATAACATCTTACCGCTCCTAGTGGTAATAGCCATACACAATTCATCAGTCCTTGAATTCTGAGCTATATCACTTAGTAGAGTCCCATTCTTTCTTTGGTTGGATGCTACGGATAATTGGATCATATGCTGCTCTAATTGTTTAAGAGCAACTGACTGCAAATTTATAAGTGTACTCAAGGAAGATACGTCACTCTTTATTGTAGTCACCCCAGAATATTCCGCCTTAACTCCCTTTAATACTTTCTCCATCATGTCCTCTATAGATATTTTGGTTGAACTGGTGGAAGCATTATCATGGCTTCCAGGAGGTACATACATTCCACTCCTATTACTTTTATTCTTTCAATCTCCTTGATGGTTTCAACCTTGGTTTTCTTGGCCACTACCTCGGAAACCCATCTGATTTTTCAAGTAATTAGATTATTCCTCAGGATCGAAGTCAGCCCTTCCCTATGATGCTACAACATTAACCTTCTCTATCTTTTCTGATAATAAATGCTTAGTGATAAGGTCCATCTATGTTTTCATGTGAGCCATATCCTAGTCACGCTCTTCTTCTCTTTGCCTCTATTTTGCAGTCATGCTAATAGATACAATAGAGCTTGCTACCTCATAATCCCTGGTATGCCAAGCATTACTCTGCTTTGTCATATGATCTAATATGTCAGATGCCTCAGGAAAAGAAAGGTCCATGAATAACCCACCCACAACATTATCCACCACTGGCTTAGTTACCGAATTTAAAGCCCTATATAATATCTCCATCAAGTGGAAATTGGTCATCTGATGATTTGGGCACTACATCAGCTTCTTCTTGAACCTCTCCGAAGTCTCGTGGAGAGCTTCAGTTGGAAGCTGTCTGAAGTTACTTATCTCATCTCTCAATTGTGCTCTTTTGGATGGTAGAAAGAATCTTTCTAGGAAAGCGTCTTTCAGTTGCCTCAAATTGGTAATATTGTTAGGATTTAGCTCGTTTATCCATAGAGCTGCCTCTCTAGATAGAGACAATAGAAATAAATATAGATGGATCATATTTTGTCCAACCCCTGTGTTGTCAAATTATTTGCATGTTGAGATAAAATTAATCATATGCATATTCATATCATTGCCTGCAAGTCCAGCAAATAACCCTTTGAGTTATAGTAGCTGGATCATAGTACTAGTAACATTGAACTTAGCTCCGAGTGCCAAGGGCGGAGGAATAATAGCCCCTGTGGCACCAACCCCATCCAAGTCATCATCATCATCCTCAAAAGCAACTTGCACAGCTCGGCGTTTGGGTCTCATCCTAGCTTGACGATCTCTGTTGACATTCCTGTTCAATGGTACAGCCACATTATCTGCACGCCTTGGATTTAATAACTCATCACCACCCAGGCCCTAATCATCAAGATGTGGTACCTGACCTGTGTTATCAACATTCTATTAATTTACTTGCGCAGCTGCCAATGCAGCTAATCTAGCCTGCAACTGTTGAGAAGCTATTCTTTTAAGGTATCATTGCACATCTATTTTGCCAATGAGATGTGATTTAGGATTTATAGGTAGTAATGGGTAGCCCGATCTCCGTATATTTTCCATCCAATACACTCAACCTGATTAAAACAAAAACAACAAACAAAAAGTAAAATTTTAGAAATCTTTGACCAAAAGATCGCCTAACAAACACAACTTAGTCAACAACCGTATTCCCTAGCAATGGCGCTAAAATTTGATACGGCCAAATAACACCTCTCTTATGAGAGAGTAAGCGGTCGCTGTCAAATATAGAAACCAACCAGGAAGGGTGCGAATCCCATAGGGAATACTGTGTTACTAAGTGTTGTAGTTGTTACTGGACTGTTGGTCAGAGGTTACTGAATGGGGGGTGTTGGTTTAAATTTTAAAATACTGTTACAATATAACAATGAAGCAATATGTGTATTAATATTTGATCACAAAGAATGACAAGTTAGGGTTATGTCCACCTTATAGATTTTACTTCTCTATTAACTATGAGTAATAAGGATTTATACATGCATGCTCTTATAGATAGATGTATTCTAATTCTAAATCTAAGTGTTCCTCAACCATCAAGGATTTATTCACCTTAGTTCTCTTGAATCCAAAGTGTACAACCAATCATACGAACTCTCCAAGTATTGAATCCTGCTAAGGCATTAACGTGTAAAATAGAGGTTGGAAACCCTATTTTGTTGTCACTACTCTCTTTTCCAAAGAGTAACTTCTCTATCGAACAAGTTATTGTTATAATGGCATATTCCCTATGTTTACAACCACAAGAATTCAATCGTAACAAAGAAAGTAAAGATATAAGTGAATTAACACATCATAAATTCAAAAACCCATAGCAATATAGAGTATACTACAAGGTTTCCATAACCCTAACAAATAGACTTAGCTACTCTTGTATAAAATGGAAATCACAAAAGAAATATTCGTCATACCAAAACTTAGAATGATCTTGGTGGAGAAGATGAATAGCGAAAATAAGAGAGAAAAACATTTCTCTCTCATTCTCCTCAAGCTAAGATACTTTCTCTTGTTTTCAAAATAATATAGAATAATGAATCCCTAAAAATTCAGCCATAAGGCTTTTAATAACATCCTTCTCTAATAAATTGCTACTACATCCTTAACTATTTAAATATATTGAGTTTGCCCGGGAAAAGGTTCCCATATATCACATTTAGTCCCAAAGCTGCTTTCCTTTTATGTGAAGTTTCCTTTGCTATCCACAGGTCAACAAAGTTTCATAATCTTCCTCATTAGTACCTAAAACGCATGCTAATGACATAGGTCAGCTCACTTAACTAAAAATAGACAAAGTCCAAGAATTATGTATTTTATCCTCAAAACATAGCTAAAACATAGGTAAGTTATGGTGCTTAGACATATAAATATGCCTAACATCATTGTTGACCAATTTTGTAATGGTTACAAGAGACTCCATATGAGTCGTATGGTCATATGACGAGAGGGATGTTGTCAATTGTTTATCCCTTCATGTCCTGACATAGATACAACTAGACTATACTAATCGGATAGTCAACTAATGAGTTTGTCAAGGGAGTCATAAGTTGGATAGAGTGTGGTGTCCAACCTTCTATTCTAGCAATAACTTGGCAGTACAAATCGTATATTTTAGTGATAAGTTGGAGGGTCAACTCATACCCACTTGTGGGTTTCTACAACTTTAAGTTAGGGGAACTTTGGACATTTCCAACCCCAAATCCCTTAAGACCCCATGTCTTATAAAACAAATTGGGAAATCATTATAAACTTAGTAAGATTAAAATACTCTCTAATCTCTCTCAAAAACCTCGTAAAAAAATGATCTGGGGTTCTTCAAGGTGGTCATCTAGAGGCTTAAGGATTAAAAATTTCTTCGTAAATATAATTAACTTAGGCATTTGACTCTTACTTCATTGATAGATCACTTAAAATATATGTTTTAAACATTTTACATGATTAATTAAGGGCGATTTTAAACCCTAAGGTTGAGGGTTTGAGTGAATATTGTTGGGTATTACTTTCTAATGATTTGAATTATGATTATACATTGTTTGATAATAATTTTTCACATGTAGGTACATGGGAGTTCCGGTTTAACAAATAGGTCATGTTTAACCCTAAATTTATTGACTTTTCTCTTTGATAACGTTATACCTTCATCCTGTTTGGGAAAATGTCAATGTGAATGATCTTGTCATATGTTGAAGAATGTTAACCTTTTTTAAATGGTTTTATGAAGGCCTTGTAGGCCATAAATTTACTCGAATTATAGACTTGGTAGTATAATTAACTAAATGGGTTTTAGTCCCTAATAGATGAATTAAATTGATGTCTTTGTTTACACAATGGGTTTGAATCCCAAGTTGATTAATAATGGTTATGGCATGTTTTACGCATGCAAGTGGAGTTAGTATGATGATACCAACTGGATGAATTTGGTAAATAGATGGATTAATAGTTTTATATGTGTATGGAATATTTTAATTAGGCTTTAAAGAGAGTTGTGTATCCGAACGGTAAAAGTGGATTCCAAAGGACTAATACTAGAAACTGCACAAGTCGTTACAGGTGTCTATATTATCAGGAGGTTTGAGTCCCCCTAATGTATGTGTGAATGAGAGGTTTGAGTACCTCATTTTCATATATTGGTTTTTATGTCATGTTGATTATGATGTAAAGTTCAAGTTCCCCATTAATGAATATACGAATAAGGATATTCTCTTGTTTGTGTGGCTATACATATTGGGGCCTTTCTAGCTGAGGGAGATTTTAGACAATAAATACCATGGGTTCCTCGTTATATGACAGTTATACTACACTGCACAGGTTAAGGTTTTCAAAGTTCATACTAAGCCTTGTTCCTTATCTCGATATAATATATATATATATGCATGTGTATGTGATTGCATATAGTTATTTGATTTGGTTTTTAATGATGACATTATTTTATTTCTTTATCCTAGAGATATATGTTATCTCTCTAACTACTAACCATCTCTGGATGGTATATCTCTATGTGACGTAGGTGCCGAAACTTCTTCTACTTTTCTTATGCAATGATCAAGTTTTTGAGTTGGTTCAGGAGTTTATATTGAAGTGATGAGCTTCCATGCTTCCAAAGGATTTATTTATTATCTTCATTACTTATTTCTTATACATTGTTTAGACTTTATTTTGGCTACAGTCATAGGCATGTCATAATATTTTATTGATTTTAATTTATAGAGGCTTTGTTGTAATACTGTGCACTTTGGTGGGCTATATTGGTTGATTGGCTCAGTAACAGATCATTGTCCGATTACCAGTGGTTGGTTTAGACTTTTCCTGAAATTAATATTAGTCTTAGCTTACACTATCGTGTTATATGTTTGGAATTCATCTGACATTTGAGGGGGTTGTCTTGAATAGGTTTTGTGAAAGGGGTGATATCTGCTCCTTTTTGGACTTGGGTTACCTATCATGGCCAAGGCCTTGTTTGGGTCATGACAAAGATGGTATCAGAACCTAAGTTCATGTCAATTGGGTATCTCAAATTCTCTTTCATATTAAGAGATCTCGATTGAGATCTTAGGTTGACAGGTTCATCGGTTCTGGACCAAGGATATGGCCTCGGTTAAGTTTCAATGGAGGAACCACTAGGTGGAACAGGCTACATAGGAGGTGTAAGAGGACATTAAGTCCAAGTATCCGCACTTTGTTTCTTCTCTGGATATTCGTATGGAAGGTAGGTGTTCTTTATTACATCTTTATCTTCTAACTTTGTTAAAGGCTAGATTGATGTTTGATAATATAATAACTCGTGTTTGTACTTACTCTACCCATCATTTGGGGATGAATGATCCTTGTGGTGGAAATGAAAACACCCTTGGATTTGGAACCTTAGAAAATTTACTGGATTTTAGGTTTTTAGACATCATTCAACTAGGGGTACCAGCTGTATGATGGGATACAGGTTGTATGGGCTGGGCATATGTCAACCAGTATTGGTTGGTGGGTTGGATTAGTTTCTAATATAGGTATGAATAGGTTAGTACGAGTCGTATGATAGGTGATGGGTTGTTTGGGTTATATTTTTCCTTTAGCTCAATCGAAAACATAATAACTTGGATCTGAGTACGAGTGGTTAACCATGAGCCATAACATAGGGTATAAGTTGTACCATTTACTCGTATGGTAGACAGTTTCCAAATCCTCAATTCATTCTATTCTATGGTGGGTACAAGTCAACAGTACAAGTCATATGATCATATTCGACTTAGCTTGGGTGGTCATATGTCTGATAGTGTTGGGGTCCAAGGGGAGGCCTAGGGTATGAGTATTGGGAATAATTGGTATGGAGGGGTACGACTAGTATAGGGTGGTCATACCCTCCTATAGGATTTCTGCACAGTTTAAGTAGAGGTAATCTGGATATTTCCCCACTTATTCTCTTAGCACCCCACGACTTATAACTTTTTTAGGACATCATTTACCCTAATATTCTAATATTAAACACTTAGAAACTCTCTCCAATTCACTCTAAAGCTCCTGGGTAAAGAAAGAATAAGGTTTCATCTAGAGGATCAATTTGGGGTTGTATGGGTGGTTTCACTCTATCATCTTAGTAATCTAAGGTAAGATACTCCTCCCTCTTTGTTAGATCCAACTAAAGTTGTGATTTATAATTGTTCGATCCTTTTTTTATGTTATGGATGGGAACTTTGTTATTGTTTCGGTTTGGCTATGGTTATTTGTTAGGTATTGGGTGGGTGGACTTGCTATGGTTGGTCACGGTTATGGACCTATCCTTGAGTATAGATTTGTACATTTACACTATCTTATTATATGTTATTAATTCTTCCAACTCAAGGTATGTATTTGGATGGTCGGATTGGATAATGGGGTGGTACCCAGTCCTGGTTGAACTTTGGATCCCCATTATGAAAAGGTCCTACCTCGGGTCGTGTCAGATAGGTATAGTATAAATGATTAAGGTCATTTGTAAAATCATAGGAGATTGATAGCGAATGGTCATTATGGTGGGTGAGTGTCAGTAATTAAGTGTAATGTTGAAGCAATGTTCTCTATGAATACATCTGCATTGGATGTTGTGATTAGCCTTCAGGTATTATGTGAGATTATTGACTATATCATGCATTTAACATATAGTTAGAGATGATATACTGATTAGGTGTCACACCGATACTATATATGGATCGGGTGTAATATCAATACTATTAGTGGACAAATACCGCATTGATACTCGTACTTAGACTAAGCTCGTCCCCTATAGGTCATAGATGAGAGTCTATATTGACTTTAGTATTTTGTACGCCTTGTATGAATGCGTTCGTAATTTCACAAAGCATATTTATTATGGTGACTATTATTGGAAGGATCTATTAAAGAGTAATTGATGCATTGTATTTATGTATATATGTCGAGGTGAATGGTAATATCGATACTTGATTAGTGTTATTTATCATTTATGTGGGGTATTGGGTGATCTAGTCTAAATTCCTATAGTATTCTAGATAGTAAGACTAGTAGTAATGTTGGAGTATTTTAGAGGTGGATTAGTGAGTCATGACCGTGTTAGGCATAGAGTTGTAGGGTTGTGAAGCAGGAAAGATATGAGATAGGGAAAATAAGGAGAGGTCATATTGTAAATGGAGAAAAATAATAAAAAAATTTAAATGACAGATAGGTCACAAAGATGCTAAGGGCAATATGTCAAAGACATGAAGAGAGGGCCCTTGGAGGGTTTAGTTTTCTAGAATAATAATTGGTGTCATGATTTTATCCCTAGTTTCTTTTGTCATTATTTGTAATGACCCATATTGTTCATACCAGTGAAAATGTATCTAGAATAATTTATGACAAATAATAGGATAAAAATGGACTGGTGAAAAATTTAATCAAAAAGATAATTAAAGCCTAAGGAAATTTGGACCAAGAGGCCCAATAAGGGGATGGGTTAGGCTGTCGATAATCACTACATCAGTTGATTAACCACTACAATGGTAATAGGTAGTGTAGTCGCTAAAGAATTTTTAAAACCGCTCTTTCTTAAAATTTCCCTAGGTCTCCCTTTCTATAAAAATTATTCTAAAAAACCCAAACTCCCCTAACCATTATATTTAAAATGCCATAGTTCATGAGAGTGGTTTGGAGGAAAACATGAAGGAAACCCAAAGTGGGAATAAATCTAGCATACGCAAGATAACTCACTCCTCTCTATAGTACTATGTTTCATATACGAGGTAAGCAAAGGTTTAATTTGCTGTGACTAGACTTGGTCTCGATATATTTGATATTAACAGTAATATTCAGAGTATCATGTGTAAGGCCTTCGGGCATAGAGTTGGTTGGATAGACATGCTAAAATGCGAAGAGGCTTTAATATTCTACTTTATGGTATCTTAGGCTAGGGTTATTTGAAAGAAGTGAAGATTTGGAATACGGGGAATAGATGTGTAGTTTATTTTCACTAATGGTGAAGTAAGGTACAAAGTTGAATGAAATAATATAAAATGGTAAAATAAAAAGTTATGAACACTCAACAATTATAGAAGTACTTAAATGTTTAAAATGAACTAGGGGAAGTTTTGTAGTCCCAATGACTTGGTGGTAATGATTGATGTTTTCCAGATTTTAGTAGACGAGATAGTGAGAAAAAACGTATTAAATAGAAAACAATATTGTGAGTAAAAAGATATTGAATAGAAGACAAGATAGTGAGTAAAAAGGTATTGAGGTTAGCTAGTTTGTAGTGTTGGCATTGCTTGTCAATTCGTCAAATTTAGTGTTCCCACGGTTAAAAAGGTAAAGAAAAATCTCGAGGTTACGGTATGGCCAAAGAAAAAGTGAATAATAATGTGAACTCAAGTGATGAAAGCCAATCAAGGTGCTTGATAATTTGTGATTTTGATATTTATATGAGAACTAAAGTAACAGAATAAATTTATTAGACGATCAACGTAATGGTGGACTGAGTTGAACCATAATATATTTTGGGTTGGCACTTTTGATGATGTTTGTATGAATTATGATTTCCTGAATTCTTGTACACATTAATATGCATTGTGATGAGATATTGAGGTGATGGACCAGGTTCCACATTGATACAATATAGTATGTTTTAATATGGGATGGGTACTGTAGCGCCCCGATTTTTTGAACCAGAATGTTACACGGTGCTCATGTCCCCAAAGGACCAAAAGCTAACCCATGACTGATATCTGTACCTATAACTACATAATATACAAAGAAAATACGGAAACATGAACAAAGAGGGCGTAAATTTCAATCTGGAATAATAAAATATCTAAAATAAGGAGGTATCACAGTACCAAAACAAAACTGAAAATACTAAAGTCTAAATCAGAAAACTCTATAATCGTCTAAAAGCTTCTAAACTATCTGAATAAGGAGTTGAAGGAACATGTCTCCAACTAACTCCCTAAACTAAAAATAAACTGAAATACTGGAATAATAAATGTAACGATCATGTCCTAGAAAGATGAGGACTCACTGCTTACTGAACTGCTATTGCTGATCTGGAATATGCACCTCAGAACCTATGGTGTAACATAAAAAGAAAGCACCATAGTGCAAATGCGTCAGTACAACAAAAGTACTGAGTATATATGGTGGTAGGCTAAATGCATGGGGGTTTATATGCATGACCATGTTGACTAATATGAATGTGAGAATACATACATACGTAACTGCTACTGAACTCGTGGAGATACTGACTACTTGAGTTTGAACTCTAACAACATGAGTTTTGTGATACTGAGATACTGAATGACTGATAATATGGATGACTGTATCTAATAGTTCTAATTCTAGGGAAAACTATCTGAGTTCCAAAATGTATCTGAATATCAGTCCTAGCTAACGAGTGGTCTCTAAAATTGATAATGAGAATACTCGATTGAATCTGAGATTGAGATCAAGCCTGTCTACTGGGTGACCTCTAGATCTAATAATAAGCATCTGAATATGGGACCAAGCCTATCTGACGGGATGGTCCAGGAATCAATGGAACTATCTTAGTTCCTTACTGAGATCGATGACTATATCTGACAGTCTTGATTCATGATTTCTACTCTGAAGACTGATACTAAAACTGTAACTGTAATTGTGACTGTGGGAGGTAGTAACCTAACCGACATGCCCTAATACTGTACTGGTGGGGTCTAATCTTTGCCCTAATTGGAATGGTGTCAATACCATGCCACGAGTAGAGACCTCTACTATGGTCAAGCCTCTCTAACGGGTGACCCTGAACAGGAAATCAAGCCTAAGGCAATATAATAGTCAAGTATAGCCTTAATCTGATATATGACTCCTGTACTGCACTGGCTACACAGTTCTGGAGTACAGGGATAACTACTAATGGCTCTACCTTTATAACGGGAAAAACTGCCATCCCTGCACTCGCTCGTGCTATACCCTACTCCTAACTGAAAGACTCTAAGAAAATTAACTGTGCTAAACTGACTAACTGAATTGAAATGATTTATAAACTAATTAACTGAGCTGATAATATTTTCTTAGCTGTAGTAAGCTAAATTTACTGAGTTCCGTTGACTGACGAAAAACCTACTTAAGATCTGAGGTCTGACTGAGAGCACTTAAACTACTGGGACTACTAAACTACTGAGATTTCTGAGTTTTTCTGAGTCACGTGACAAACTAAAATCTATGGAGCATAGCTTGACTGAGGATGTCTTAAAACATGATATTAGCTCTAGGCACACAACTATAGTTTTCGAGTTCAAGTACCCCCAGGACTTGATGGAAGAAAACTGCCACACATGACTGACTTAATCATAAGAGTAGAGTCCACAATTCACAATATCATAAGTAATGATTTCATAACAAGACTGACTCTCAACAAACTATCACATGATCGGGAATGCACACAACATCTATATACTTGCATGGCTTAAATAACATGGTCATTCTGTATCACAACATTATCATGAACATCTCATACAACATCTTCAATTCAAGACAATAGCAAGGGGATCACGTTAAACATAAACATAGAACATGGAATAGTCATTTAGGACTTATTATGTCATAAAAGCATGATTTCTATTCCCTTAGGTATTTTCACAAACACCTTACATGCACATATTAGGAATAGGTGGATTCATCAAAATTACACATATTGAACCACGAATTTCACATATTTATACATTAAATACCACCATATCCTCACACAAAACATACAAAGATCCCATCTTAGGCATCTTCTAACTCCAACCACATGAACATCAACCACCAACAACATAAACATCATAATACATAATTTAGAAGATGGTTCTTGAGCTTCATAGACGAAAGGAGTCCATGAATCAACTCATGCATACCTTAGAAGGAAGATTCTTGATGATTGACGGAGGAATTTCCTTGAAATTGGATCTTCAAGATTAATTATGCAACCCTAGTTATTTTTCTCTTTTAGTGCTCTTGGATGATGAACTTAAAATGTTAGTAGGGTTGTAATGTAATTAGGAGCTATATATTTCATAGGGTTAAGTTTAGGGACGTGTAAGGAGTGTTAAATGACATAATTACCCTCAAAATAACTCAAAATGGAGTGTTTAAGTCACTTGATATCATAAGATATGCCCCACATATGTTATCACATATATTTACATAGGCGCCGCATATGATATCGCCTAAATTTACATAGGCACCGCATATGATATCGCCTATATCTACATAAACACATCATATGCTATCACATTTATTTACATAGGTGCCGCATATGCTATCACATATGCTTTCTAGAGACCATGTGTGATTGGTTAGGCGACACACTCTACTTCGCAAAGCCATAACTCCTAGCTCAGGTGTCGTATTTTTATGAAATTGGTATCATTGGAAAGTTAATTCGATTCTCTATAATTTGGTGGCTATAAATATGCAGAAATACCACATTAACATAGAGTTAGACTCGTTCAAATATAACCCTTACGAAATCGAACACTAAAACTTGATAGATTCAAAAACTCTTAGCTTGTATTACCTTAAGTGACTCATATGAACTGTCTTAACACATCATAATCTATATTATCACTAGGATACTCATTGTAAGTCATGTACTCAAGTATGAATCATAGGATAGGATATTTCATATGTAGGAAAAATGGTTCATCTCCTAGCTTAAAAACATGCAGGGTATTACAATATCTCCCCCTTGGGAACATTTATCCTCGAATGAAAATTAACTGAGGCGGGAGAGATGTTAAGATGAAGTACGTACAAAAATACACTGCTGAAACATAGGTTGCTGACTAACATGACTGAAAGCTGAGCACAACATACTGAACATACATATCTAATGCATGGAAAGCTGATTCATAAATATAAGACTGAGGATTCTAATAAAGTGAGTTTTCTCAAAACAAGAATGCATATCTGATGCACAACTGAAAGGATGAATCCACGCATATCTAATGCATGATTACATGACTGGCATGATATGTAAATGTATGAGTAAGGATACTTATAAATAGTACTTTCTCTACTGAACACGTATATCTAATGCCTGAATATCTGACTGAGATGGCTCTTGAAAGCTTGACTGATTATGCCATGGCTCTTGATAACTAATTTATAACGGGACCATGAAAGCATCAAGAAAAGGTGGGGTATCTCCCCCTTAGGACACTATGTTCCTCTAAGAATGTTTACCTTGCTGAGATACTGGGGTGATGCACAGGGTATTTACGAACTAGATTATAACTAAACATTAGAGAGCTGAGACTAATGCATGATGCATGAACTAAACTAGACCTGCTAATGTTACTGACTAACTTATATGGAAACATAATCTCAAACAAGCGTAAGATATCTAACAATGCATACAATGATCATGAAAAACTTATAACATACCCGAATCTTTGTTGGGGAAAATTTTTGGATCATGGTGAGTCTGGAGTGAATAGAGTCGATTCTGATGCTGACCACTATTGGTGCTGGAATTTGCGGCCTACTCATATGAATCTCTACCTTTCTGAGCTAACACTCTACACTCCCGCATTCTATGGCCTGGCTTACTCACCCAAAACATACCTGACTATTAGCTCTGCATGCACCTAGATGATTCTTGCCACACTCTTCATAAAGCAGATAAGTACACTCACTTCTAACACTACTAACATCTCCAAAGTTAGGTGTGGACACACTAGCTGAAGATGGAATAGGGGCTGAATTTTTCTACCAATGGTGAGAACAATTACCACCCTGTGACCCAGCCAGTGAAAAGCTGTAACTTCCTATTCTGAATCTCTTATTAGATATTTCCCTCTCCTTATACTTATTTTCCTATATCTGCTGAGCATACATCATTAACATAGCAAGGTCCATATCCTTATTGAGCATAGCTATTTTACACTCTTTCAATACTAACTTGGATACACCAGTCACAAACTTACTCATACTTACTCTAGGGTTAGATATCAAGTCAGAAGCATACTTAGCTAACTGGTTGAACTTAAAACAGTACTCCTTCACTATCATGGAGCCTTGTCTCAGGTTTAGAAACTCTTCTACCTTAGCTTCTCTTATCTCTAATGGGAAAAAATTATCTAAAAAGACATCCTGAAATATCTGCCAAGTCATGGGAGTTACATCTTTCCCTCTACTCTTCTTCCACAACACTACCCAATCATGAGTAATATCTTTCTGCCTATAGGATGCTAATCCTACACTCTCCTTCCCAGACACATGCATAATTTGGGTGATCTTCTTTACCTCTTCAAGAAATAGTTGTGGTTCCTCACCTATTACTGACCCAAAGAATTCTGGAGGGTTCATTCTCATAAATTTTTTGATTCTGGTTGTAGCTGAATCCCCATCTTGCTAGGGTGGGGCCATAGTCTATCAGTTGCCCTGAACACTAGTGTTCACAGCCTGGGCTAGTGCCTGAAAAGCTAACTAAAATTCTTTATGTGACACATTCTCATTCAAAGGATTTGCGGGCTGCGAGGCTAACTAAATCCCTGTTCCTTTCTAAGGAGGCATGTTCTGCAAATAGAACAGGAACAAGGATAAAACTTAGAGTTCAACTTGAGCTTTTGCTCACTGGCATGATATGAGTACTGAAAGAAGGGAAACTATTCCTAAAATATCTTATAGTCTCCTGTACATAAATGTGGCATGTAACACACCCATGTAAAAGACACTACTAGATATAACTTTCAGACTTCCTAGGACTCTATTGAACCTTAGGCTCTTCTATCAAGTTTGTAACGCCCTGATTTTCTAAACCGGAAGGCTACACGGTTCTCTTGACCCTAAAGGACCACAAGCTAACCCATGACTGATATCTGTAGCTATAACTACATAATATACTTATAAAATACGGAAACATGAACAAAGAGGGCATAAGCTTCAATCTTCAATAATAAAATATCTAAAATAAGGTGGTATCACAGTACCAAAAAAAACTAAAAATACTAAAGTCTAAATTTGAAAACTCTATAATCGTCTGAAAGCCTCTAAACTGTCTGAATAAGGAGTTGAAGGAATATGTCTCCAACTAACTCCCTAAATTGAAAATAAACTGAAACACTAGAAAAATAAAATTAATGATCATGTACTCAAAAGATAAGGACTCACTGCTTACTGAACAGCTACTGCTAATCTGGAATCGGCACCTCAGAACCTATGGTGTAACATAAAAAGAAAGCAACATAGCGCAAATGCGTCAGTACAACTAAAGTACTGAGTATACGTAGGGGTAGGCTAAATGCATGGGGAATTATATGCATGAACATGATGACTAATATGAACATGAGAATACATACATACGTAACTGCTACTAAACTCGCGCAGATAATGACTACTTGAATTTGAACTTTGACAACATCAGTTTCGTGATACTGAGATACTAAATGACTAATAATATGGATGACTGTATCTAACAGTCCTAATTCTTGGGAAAACTATCTCAGTTCCAAAATGTATCTGAACATCTAAGTGTGAGATCAGTCCTAGCTAACAAGTGATTTCTGAAACTGATAATGAGAATACTCGACTGAATCTGAGATTGAGATCAAGCCTGTCTGTCAGGTGACCTGTAGATATAATAATAAGCATCTGAATATGGGACCAAGCCTATCTGACGGGATGGTCTAGGAATCAATGGAACTATCTGAGTTCCTTACTGAGATCGATGACTGTATCTAAAAGTCCTGATTCCTGATTTCTACTCTGAAGACTGATACTGAAACTATATTTGTAACTGTGACTGTGGGAGGTAGTAACCCAACCAACATGCCCTGACACTATACTGGTGGAGTCCAATCTTTGTACTGATTAGAAGGGTATCAATACCATGCCATGGGTAGACACCTCTACTATGGTCAAGCCTCTCTGACGGGTGACCCTGAACAGGAAATCAAGCCTAAGGCAATATAATAGTCAAGTATAGCCTTAATCTAACGGGTGACTCCTATCCTGCGTTGGCTACACAGTTCTAGAGTACAGGGATTGCTGCTAACAGCTCTGCCATTAATACGGGAAAAACTGCCATCCCTACACTCGCTTGGTGCTATTCCCTACTCCTAACTGAAAGACTCTAAAAGTATTAACTATCCTGAACTGACTAACTGAACTGATTTATAAATTGATTAACTGAGCTGTTCACTGTGTTTTGTTGACTGACGAAAAAGCTACTTGAGATCTGAGGTCTAACTGAGAGTACTTAAACTACTGGGACTCCTGAACTACTTAGATTTCTGAGTTTTTCTAAGTCACGCGACTAACTAAAATCTATGGAGCATAGCTTGACTGAGGATGTCTTAAAACATGACATTAGCTCTAGGCACACAGCTATAGTTTTCGAGTTCATGTACCCCCAGGACTTGATGGAAGAAAACTGCCACACATGACTGACTTAATCATAAGAGTAGAGTCCACAATTCACAATATCATAAGTAATGATTTCATAACAAGAATGACTCTCAACAAACTATCACATGATCGGGAATGCACACAATATCTATATACTTGCATGGCTTAAATAACATGGTCATTCCGCATCATAACATTATCATGAGCATCTCATACAACATCTTCAATTCAAGACAATAGCAAGGGGATCACGTTGAACATAAACTTAGAACATGGAATAGTCATTTAGGACTTATTATGTCATAAAAGCATGATTTCTATTCCCTTAGGTATTTTCACAAACACCTTACATGCACATATTAGGAATAGGTGGATTCATCAAAATTACACATATTGAACCACGAATTTCACATATTTATACATTAAATACCACCATATCCTCACACAAAACATACAAAGATCCCATCTTAGGCATCTTCTAACTCCAACCACATCAACATCAACCACCAACAACATAAACATCATAATACATAATTTAGAAGATGGTTCTTGAGCTTCATGGATGGAAGGAGTCCATGAATAAACTCATGCATACCTTAGAAGGAAGATTCTTGATCTTGATGGATTAATTTCCTTGAAATTGGTTCTTCAAGCTTAATTATGTAACCTTAGTTGTTTTTCTCTATTAGTGCTCTTGGATGATGAACTTAAAATGTTAGTAGGGTTGTAATATAATTAAAATGTATATATTTCATAGGTTTATGTTTAGAGATGTGTAAGGAGTGCTAATAGACTTAATTACCCTCAAAATAACTCAAAACGGAGTGTTTAAATCACTTGAAACCATAAGATATGCGCTGCATATGATATCACATATATTTACATAGGCGCCGCATATCATATCGCTTAAAATTACATAGGCACCGCCTATGATATTGCCTCTATCTATATAGACGCCGCATATGTGATCGCCTATATTTATATAGGCACCGTATATGCTTTCCAGTGGCCATGTAAGATCGGTGTGGCGATGTACTCTACTTCGCAAAGCCATAACTCCTAGCTCGGGTGTCAGATTTTGATGAAATTAGTATAGTTGGAAAGCTAATTCAATTCTCTATAATTTAGTGGGTAGAAATATGTAGAAATACAACATTAACATTAAGATATACTCATTCAAATATGAACCTTACGAAATCAAAAACTAATACTTGATAGATTCAAAAACTCTTAGCTTGTATTACCTTAAGTGACTCATATGAAAATGCTTAACACATCATAAGTTATCTTATCACTAGGATACTCATTGTAAGTCATGTACTCAAGTATGAATCACAGGATAGGAGATTTCATTTATAGGAAAAATGGTTCGTCTCCTAGCTTAAAAACATGCGGGGTATTATAGGTACTATGTTGGTACAATGACATATTATGATAATGGGTAAGGTACCACACAGGTTCATTATGATATTGATGAAATAAGGATTGATGATGCACACATTTTGCATGCATTCTTTAATTCATAAGTTAAATATGATTTTATTTCATATATGTTTTCTTATGTGTATCAATGTTGTGGAAAATGATGCAAGAGAGTTATGACTGTGAATAGGGTCATTTAAGAAAATCCAGTTAGAAATATATTCTATAATATAGACATATGATTGAGAGAACCAAGAGGACTAAATTGATTATAACATAAGAAATTGTAAACTCAATGAAGGGGTACCAAATAAAAATGGTAGTCAGAGCATAAAGATACACAAAATGCAGTCAAAAGACAAAGGTATTCCAAATGTAGTCTAAGCACAAAGGTATAGAAATTAGAAGTAAAAGGACAAAGATTCATAAAAATATTAAATGAACAAGAAGTTCATAGAGATGTTAAGTGCCGATCAAAGAGATATTAAGAAAAGGCCATAGAGATGCTAAGCTTATGTCACAGAGATGCTAAGTTTAGGTCATAGAGATGTTAAATATAGGTCACAGAGATACTAAATAGAGATGCTATGTGTAGTTCATGGAGATGTTAAGTACGGGTCATAGCGATTCTAAGGTCATTTCATAGAGAAGCAAATTATAGGTCATAAGGATTCTAAGTATCACAGATATGATAAATGTGGGTCACAGATATGATATGTCTAGGTCACAAAGATTCTAGAAGATGTCCTAGAAATGCTAGAGGAAGGATACTAGAGTTTATAGGTGTGCATTTAAAAATCAATCTTTACTTGATGTTGTAATTTCCTATATTTACTATTGATGTTAATTGGTCGATGGATGATGCTTAACAATGCATAAATTTTATGTCATTGATTTTCTACACCATGTCTAGTACTCTTGTACCAGTTTAGACTAGGTTCTGGGATTTACTTGTACTTTTTTTCCTTATATACATTTCATACCTTATATATTAAAACAAATTTTGTTAAGAATTGATAAGTAATACTATTTCAACTTAATTAGACATTCAGATGATGAATACTAAACTAGTTAAGTATTTATCATTTTACCTTCAATATTTGGTGATTTATGAGATTATTAGGGTTATTTTATCTAGAGTACGTATATGTAGGTTCCTAGTACGACTTTGTGGGTTGTGCCTTTGTAGGGGGGTGCGCGGATTTAATAGGTATAATAGATTTAGTAGGTTTCTAGTGAATCTATTTTTATTAGTGCGTGGATATTTTGTTTCAATATCTTTTAATAATTTACTTTTTTCGTAAGATATATTCATTAATTATTTTATCCTGTAGTAATTGCAGAGTTACAAATTCTTGTATAATAGTTTATCCTATCTGTGCTATAATGTATATCAAATTCTATATTTTCAATGTTATTTATTATCTTGTGTTGTTCTTCTCGTAGTGAGTTTTTTAAATTATGTAAACTATCACATGTACTTTTATCTAAATTTTCTAATGTTTTTTCTATCCATATTAATTTTTCTTTTAGGTCTTCCATTATTTTCTTAATTCGGTTTCTATAATTAATTTCATTATTTAGATTTTCTTGATTTTCTCTTGTTTTTCTAATATATTCTAACATTTTTTAATCTGAATAATATCCTTCTGGGTAAATTTCTTCGTATAACTGTTCTAGATAATTTATAGTTTCAATTTCATAGTTTATTACTTTTGCTAATATTATCTTCTTGATATCTATGATTTCTATGTTTTTAAGTATATATAATATTAAAACTTTAAGATAATCTAAATGATCTATTTTTAAAATTATAATATTTTGTAGTTGTTTGTTTTAGCCTTAGTAGTTTTTGCATATTTTTATTAAGAAATTTTATATCTTTATTTTCCATGTATTTATCTATATTTATTTTTATCTGTTTTTCTAGTAACTGCATTTTTTTTTTTATCTTTTTCTAAAAATTTTATGTAACTTATCATCGTAAGTATTTATAAGAGTAGTTAGGTAGTTGTGGTATATAATTTATTCTAGTCATGTAATATTTACCAAAAGCTTTTTCTAATATTATTTTTCTTATATCTGCTACTTTTATATTTCTAAGTGCATACGAAATAAGTATTTTGAATTTATCTACCATCACATCAGATATATTATCATTCATTTTCATAAAATTGCTTTTTTCAAAATATTCCCTTCAACCATGTACATAAAATATAGTCATCTTAGCTTACTATATACTAGATTATTCTTAAATAATATGTTCTTCTGTCACTATTAACATGGTAATCCGGATATTTTTCCCTTAAACAGCGCCTCTACTCTGGTTACTCCCCGCCACGGCTTCTTGCCTCATTGGTTTCACCTTTAGGATGGCATAGTCCTTAGGGATATTTCTCCGTTTCCTCTTTGTTAATAAACTTCTTAACATATTATTCTTCGAATAATTCTACTATAAAGTAACTAATATGAATTTATTTTATCATATCATGATTGTTGGGAATTATGAAATTAGCTATTCATAATCATAAATAGATATACCTGTTCGGGTAGCTTTGTTATTTCTGAGTTTTGTTGTTCCATAGCTTTTTCCATTGGAATATGTTTATCTAATTATCTGAGTAAAATATTTTTTTTTGTGGATTGGAGAGAGTGGTTGCTTCAACGCATGAAGGCTTGCCTTTTGCAATGCCTTCTGCCTCTGTTATATAGAACGAGAAAAGTTTACAATTTACATGTTTCTAACTTTCTGAAACTAAAACCAAAAAAGTCAAAAATGGTGGCTTCCTATCTTTCCTAACTTAACTTAGCTTTTCTAACTTTTACGTAAACAATTTCAACAACCTAATAAATGTACAACTATTCTAACAAAGACTTTTGTTAGATAATATACAATAATTCTGTTTTTGTACAGTATCTTGTCTCCGTTGATTTTGTCGTATCTGCTTCATTATTGCTCTGTATCTGCTTCATTATTGCTCTTTATCTACTCCATTATTGCTCTTTATCTTATCTTTCCAGCTGGCATTTTGTCTTCTTTATTCTAGATGTACCTCTGGAATAATATTATCTTCTCCATTGCACCTCGAACATTGGTGGTCTGGATATTTATGTCCGATTATTTTACAGTATCTTGTTAGTAGTCCTTCTGAAATAAATCCCTTTTTATTGCTCTTGCGGTAGATTGTTTTTCTGGGTTGAGTAGCGTCATTATCCATTGTCTTACGTCTTCCATATCTGCTTGTCGTAGTTCTTTTGAATTTGAATATATCATTTGATGATCTCTTGAATAGTAGCTCCATATTGGGTTTCCGTTCATAAAATTATTTGCTAGTTCTTGAATGATCGTAGCTAGTCCAATAAGTCTTTTATTTACATAAAAAACTAGTATCTCGATCCTAGGTATCTCCGGTTGTTGCGAAATATCTTCTGGTATAATCATATCTCTTGTTAGTCCTATCTTTACAACTTGTATAACTGGTTTTATTTTGTCATATAATATCTCTGCTGGTGCAGTATAACACTTTATATAAAATAAATTTCCTTTTGTTATTCTTTTATAGGTAGTGAATATCTTGTATAATTCCTCCATAGCTGTTAGCTCTTCTCCGTCGTGGGTATATATGGTATTTAGTAGTCCATAGTCAAAACAAGTTTTAACTAGGCTTGGGTTAGTTTTGGGTAGTGCGATTAGTTTATTGTATCCTTGTAGTTTTTGGGTTATATAATTGGTATTTGGTTCTTTGATGTCTGTAGCTCTGGGGTTATGGTTTAGAAAGGTTTGTACTCTGTATATATTTTCTATGTATTTCTGGGCGGTGTAGTTGTATACTTTTTTGTCTTGGTTTAGGCTATCTCGGTATGTATTAACTTGTGGGGGTATGAATAAATGGTCTTTTTGTGTTTTGGGGGTAAATGGTTTTTCAAATATTTTGTTTATATTTGCATTCTGGTATCTTGGCCTATTAACTCCTTTGCTTGTACCTGCAGAAGTAGATTGATAAACGTTATGGGTTTTATGGAGTGTCCCAACGTCTCCTTCTAGCTCTGGATTTTTAATGTCTTCCGATCGACATAGCTCTGCACACTGCTGAGTTACCTGATTTGTAGCTATAAACTTCAGTTTACCTTCATTAGTCTTTAGCTTTTCTATCTCATTACCCATACTGTTCACTTTCATTGAAAGCGTAGTTAGGGTGTTAAGTATTTTTTCTAGAGTATCTTCCTCTACTATTTCAGTCTGTGTAGCTTTGTCTTGATATGTAATCTGCAATAAAATTTTTGTTAGTACTGATCACTTCAATTGTAAATGTGAAATTTAATATATTTAAAACTAGTCTTTGAATCTCTTTTGTTGTAACTGAATTTTGTATTTTCTTTGTTAACCACCAGCGTACCTGTGTATTATCTGTTCGTACAATAAATTTGTTATATACAATATATGGCTCAAATGCTAATAAACATTTATATAATGAACATAATTCTTTCCTATTTATTCCCCATTTTATTTCTGTCTCATTGAACGTACCTGAGTAGTATCTACAATGGTGTTCTATTTTTTCTGCTTCATATCGATATTTAAGTACTCCTCCGTAACTATATTCACTTGCATCTGCTTCTACTATATATATAAATTTTCTATTTTCATCTGGAAATTGCAATTTTGGTAATTCCTTACAAAGTAATTTTATTTTTTGAACTTGTTTTTTATCTTTTTCATCATAATTATATTCTATATCCTTTTTTAATTTTTTCTGCAGTGGTTTTAAGGTTTCTGCTAATTTTGGAATATATTCTCTTACTTGGTTTACTAATCCTAAAAATGATTGTAATTTCTTTTTTGTATCTAATTCTTCTTTCGAATTTATTATTTTTTGTACTATATGTTGTTGCATTTTTACTCCACTTTTATCTATTTGTATTCCTAAAAATTCTATCTGGTTTTTCATAATTTCAGCTTTCTTTTTGCTTAGACTTATTCCTGATTTTTCTATTATATCTGTGAACTGTTCTAATAATTTTAAATGTTCTTCTTTAGTTTTTGTATATAATAATATATCATCTATGTATACTATGCAATTAGGTAATTGTTTGAAATAATTATCCATAAAATGTTGGTATCTACCTGGTGCATTTTTATATCCAAATGGTAACACGTTCCATTCATAAAATCCTTGTGGTACCGTAAATGCGGTTAATTCTTTAGATTCTTCTTCTAGCTTTAGGTGGTAAAATCCTGATTTACAATCAAATTTGCTAAAATAATTATATCCTTGGATTTGTCGTATTTTTAATATCTTATTTGGTATCGGATAATTATATGTTATAGTTTTTGCATTTAAATTTCTATAGTCAATAACCATCCTACTTTTTCCTCTTTTTTGTTCACTATGTTTATTTACTATAAATGCTGGACTATTATGTTTACTATTACTTTTTTGTATATATTGTTTTTCTAATAATTCATCTATGTGCATTTTAAATTCTTTTAAATCATCAAAATTATATGTTAATGGTTTTTGTGTTATTATGCTATTCTTATCTATTAATTCAATTTTTATAGTAGTTTTGTGTTTTTCCCATCCTTTTAATGGATCTTCACTATATAATTGTTCTAATTTTTTCTGAATTATTTCTATTTTATTTATTGAAAATATAGTTATTTCTGTTTTATTTATCGAAAATACTACTAGTTCTACTGTATCTTCAGTATTTTTTATATTTTCTAACTTTTGTGTAATTTTTTCACTTCCTTTTATCCAATCAGTTTTCTTTCTTATTTTATTATTAACTCTTTTTGCTCTTACTTTTTGTTTGCATGGTGTTGTAAACCACCAGTCTGTTTTGGTTATTATATGTGGGTATAATTTATCTAAAAATGGCATTCCTAAAAGTACATCTTTTGATGTTAATTCATAATTATAAATTTCTTCTATTGTTAATATCTTATCCCATACTTGTATTTTTACATTCCTAGCTTTATAAGTAATTAAGCTTCCTTCATTATTAAATCCTTTAACTATTATTGGTGTTTTTAGTTTATCCCATTTGCTTTCTGGTAAGCAATTATATCTACATAAATTAGCTTCTGCTCCTGTATCTATCATAGGCGTATAATATCTACTGTAATATCCTTCTACTACTATCTTCATTAATACATATATCTTCATTTCATGTTAAGGCTCTTTTTAAGAATAACTTTTCTTTGTTATATGTTAAGGTTAATTGTGTATGTTCTATATTATATGGTTTTACTTGTTCTAACCATTTTATTCCTAATATTATATCTGCTTTTTGCATTTCTTCCTTTACTTCGAATTCTATTTTTATTTTTCTAACTCCTAAAATTATTTCTTTTTCTGCTATTTTTTGATTATTTATTAAACTTCTTGGTAGATCTGGGCATATATCATTGTCAGTTTTTATTTCTTCATTTTTTACTAGATATTTTGCTATATGATTTTCTTCTTGTCCTGTATTCAAAAGTATTAAATATTCTTTTTCATTTATTTTTCCCGTTATGTAATATTGGTTTAAATTACTTATTGAATTTGTTTCATAACTTGTTCTTTTTGATGAGCTTGATGATTCTGGTTTTTCATTAGCTATTCTTTTCGTTGTACTTATTCTATCATTTACTATTTCTAAATTTTCTTCTGTATCTATGTCTCTATAGGTATAATCATTATAATCTATTGTTTTTACTATTTGTTCGAATGGGCTTTCTATTTGTATTTTGTTAATCTTATTTTTTCCTGTTATTTTATGTTTTGTTGTTAATACATATAGATTTTTACATCTTGCTGTAAATATTTTACTTCCTGGGGTTAATTCTATTCCTGATATTTTCCAATATAATACTAATGATTTATCTATATTCCTATCTGTTACTGCTACTGAATAATTTGTACTTATTATAAATTTAAATTTTTGGTATATTAGATTTCCTTTTACGGCAGTTATTATGCTTTTTTCTATAGGTTTTATAATTCTATCGTCTGCTAAATATAATTCTATTGGTGTATCTATTCCTTCTCTAAAACATGCTTTTATTAATATCTCTGTACCTCCAAGGTGTACATATTTTATTGGATCTCCTTTACTTTTTATATCATTTATTTCTTTATTAATTATTCTTTTTGTTACCAGTGGTATACTAGCTTTTCCTTTTGCATATCTGCAGTCTATGACATGTTCTTTTTGACATACTACATAATATTCATCTTTTTTCCTAGTAAAAATATTTTTTATTGTTGGTATTTTAAATATTTTCTCTACACTTAAATCTAATTCTTTTCCTTTTATTTCATCAAATATATTACTGTCAAATATTATTTTTTGTTCCGTTCCTTCATCATTTAAATATTCTTCCTTTGTTATTATTTTTATATCTTCTTCAGTCATTTGATTCATCTATTTCGCTATCTATTTCATTATCTGTTTCGTTTTCTGAAATTTCATATATACTATCTTCACTTTCTAATTCATAATCTATATAATCTATCTGCATATATTCGGTATTATCTATTTTTATTTCTGATATTTGTTTATTTTTTGGGTTTTTAGGTAATTTACAATCTCTAGCTAAATGTCCTAATTTTCCACAATTATAACAAGTACATTCTTTTATAGATTTCTTCTTTCTATATGGTCTTTTATATTTATAATTTTTTACGTAATATCTTTTTCTTGGTTTCTTATATTTATATTTCGATTTTTTATATTTTTTATATTTCTTATGTCTTTTTCTTTTCTTATAATATCTTTCTTCGCATCCAAATTGGGGTGCTATTTTATTTTTGCAACAAGCTAAATTTCTTATTAATGTTTTTTCCATTTTTAATTCTTCTCTATATTTTTCACATAAGTTTCTATACCATTGTTGTAAATATTTTATTCTTGCTCCTAACGTATCTACTATTTTTGCTTCTTCCCAACTTTTTATTATTTTCGAACTAAATGGCTCGGGTAATTTATTAAAATATAACTTTCTTATTTCTTTACTTTCTTCTATACTATATGCTCCTTTGTAATAATATTCTTTAAATGCGCAAGTATATTCATCTATATAACACATATTACAGATTGCTAATTTTAACATTAAATTTCTATTCATATCTCTTTCTTCATTTTTTTCTTCTTCGATTGTTGTCGTACTACCAAATTCATCTTTTATAGCTGTTTCATATTTTTTTAATAATTCTATAGGTGTTAGTTTAGTTGTTGTCGATGATGTTCCTTCTATAGGTTTATTAGTTCTTAATACTTTTTTGCTATTTTCGGTTAGATTTGCAAACCATAGTTTTACTGATCCTATTAGTGTTTTTTCTATATATTCCGGTGCATCTGTTATATTTATATTATTATCTAATAATTGTTTTGTCATATATCCTATCCATAATTGTATTGTTTTTTCTGTATCTATTACACAGTCTAGATCTAAAAAGTTATAATTTTTATTCACTATTTGTTTTGGTACCCATTTATCATATTCATTATATTTTTTAAACTTATTCTTATAATATATAGGTTTTCTTATTTCTGTTGTTTTAGGTATTATATTTTCATTTTCTTTTTTGTCAAGAGTATTTTTTTCTGTTTGGATATTTTCTAAGTTTTCCTCATTAATTTGTTCTTCATTGATTTCTAAATTTTTTGTATTTGTTAATATTTCTGTGTATGTTTCACTATCTTCGGACTCATAATTATCTGTCTCTTCAATATCTATATTATTTATTTCTAATTCTTCGTTTTTTATTTCTAATTTTTCCTTAAATTGATTTATCTCATTTAGTAATTTCTGTTCTCTATCTTTTTCTTCTTTTTCTTTTTGTCTTTGTTCATACAGTTCTTTTAACATTTGTAATTCTTTTTCTAATTCAGCAATTCTACTATTTTTGGTTTCTTCTATTTTTCGTATTTCTTCCGTAGTTTGTTGTTTTATTTTTTCTATTTCCTTTTTCCTATCTATCTCTTCATTTTCTTTTTCTATTAATGATAAGAAAATTAAATTTGATAGATAATGATATACTAGCCATTGGGGCATTACAATAGATTCTTGGTGTAGGTTCGATGAGCATCCCCATATTAAAATAATATTCCATTTGTTTCTAAATGGAACCTTTTTTAAATTGGGGGTAGGGGAAGGAGAATGGGGGAGGTGATTACAATGTGGAGAATCAAACCCTCTCCAACAAGGTAAGAGTTCAGGTAACTAACCAACTAGGCTACTAAGATTCCGCATAAATGGCACTTTTGTCAAAGACATTTTGTCAATTTTTACTACAACTATAGGATTGCATGACCCATTTATGCATATTAGTCAGGATATTGCACAATGTTGGGCAATTGATTGTGTTCCTAATTTTGAGCCTTTATTTGAGGCTATACCTACAATAATTTTTTAACACGTCTTAGCATAGTCTATGGAGGAAGTTATAATTAGGATATCTACATGTTAACTAGGAGATGGTATGCTTGGTTAATAAATATACCACAAAATTGTCCACGGATGGTCCATTACTTGGAGGAGTATAAACTAAGTGTGTTTTGAGAATAGTCAAGTAGGCGTATCCCCAGCAAGAGTGGTATAAGTGCAACAAAGAGTGTCCTATGGGTGAAATGTGTGATAATGCTCTATATCATTTTACATAAGATATATTAAGGGAGATATCCTGTATGCCTGAGCTAAGAATATGCCATACATTACAAGCTTACGTGATAAGTCTATTGTTCTTAAAAATTGCCTAGAATATTGTGCCCGTAATAATATATTCCAGATTATTATAGAAAAATATTTCCTCTATACCAATAGGATGTTTGAGGAAGAGTAAGAAGTAGTATGGAGTGTTTGAATAGAGGTGCACAGAATTCAAAACTGGAGAAAAAAAATAGAAATTAAAATACTCCATGATCAAAGAGAAGGGAATCAACTAGCAAACTTTTTCATTAACAAGACTATTGATTTTGCAAGTACTAACCAATTGAAAAATTTTCAGTAATTACCAACTGATGCATGGAGGATTTTCATGCGAATAACCAGCCTAAATTCAGATATAAAATAATCAAATCAATATTTAGAACCAGAATAAAAAAATACAAAGGTAAAGATAGAAATAGAGATATCATCAATTCACAATCAAAGTGTTAGAAAATCTAGTACAAGTTTTAGAGGTTCAAGAATTTTAATGAGCTTGTAAGGAACAATGACTTGATGATAAATCGTCTATCTATTCATTAATTCATGTGTGGTATTAAGGTCTTTGAACCATCAAACTCGAAAAGGGGATTCATAGATGATTTAATAAATAATCATAATTAGCGCCTAGTTAAATAGTTCAAAGATGCACATAATCTTTTGTATTTAAACATAAGAATATAGAGATTTATGGAATAGATAAATACTTCATTTATTTTTTATTACCATGGTGCCTGATGAGAGACAGAGGCTTCTTGGATAGATTCAATCCAAATCAGTGAAACCTTGGAGGTTTTTTAGTCGACTAGTCGGGGATGAAAAACATTTGTTGAATTTTGAATCGACAAGAGACACAATTTTGAGGTTACCCGAGTTTCAAATGTTTCTTTTGATGCAAGTTGCAGCTATATGAATATGAAAAACTCATGTTTTAATCATGATTAATATTGATTAGCCATTTTTTAAGGCATGCTAAAAACAACCATTGGCCTTTGTTTCCATAACTGAACTTGTTGAACAAATCTCTCCTCATGTCTATTTCAGTTTCAATTTAATACTCCATATATTTCATTTTATTTGATTCTTATTCTAAAAATATATTACTTCTATTTGTCCACTTTATCTGGTTTAAGAAAAAATTAAATACTACTATGATAATTAAATAACTTCATATAATTCTGCGAGACAAACTTGGTTTTCCAAAGTATTAATGAAAAAGTTAATTTAGTAAAATAAATGTTTAATAAATATTTTTTTCAAAGAGGTTTGAAAAGATGGACGGGGATTTTTTAAATTAAAGGTCGTTAAAGGCCACCATTTTATTAGAAACAAAATAATCCAAAATGCTAGAAGGCCCAAAACAAACAAACAAAATAAAAACAAAACATTTACACAAGTTAGACCCAAAAATGACCCAAACCCAACTCGGGTCGAGTTACAAAGGTTTGGAGATTATACAGAGGTCTTCATGCAAGTATGACCTATTGAAAATTCATTTATCAATTCTGTAATTTATGTATTGTATTAAGGTCCTTTAACCTTCAATCTATTGGAAAGAGGATTTACATATGATTTAACCCTCATAATTAATGACTAACTACATATTTCAATGATACACATAATCTTCTGTATTCAGAAATAAGAATTTAGAAATAGATAAATATTTCTTTTATTTTATTACCATGCCGTCTGGTGTGAGCTTGAGGTTGCTTGGATGAATCAACCCATATTTCTGAAACCTTGGAGTTTTATAAGTTGATTATTTAGGGATGAGAAACATTGTTGAATTTCAAAGTGACAATACAAACAAGTTTAACGACACCTAAGTTCCAATGCAAGTTATAGTTCAAAAATCCTTTATGAATCTTACTTTACTTGTAATTGTTATAATTTTAACTTATGCGATGTTGCAACATAGCCTTGCAACTGCCTCATTTGTCACATGATCTAGGCGGGCCATCCATCAAGAATAGAGAGTTTGCAACACAAGATGTGAATATATCACCATCCATATGATCTCTTTCACAACACATCATCAAGAAGAATACACATTGATATGTTCTAGTTGGGCAAGCTTTACCGAAAGAAACAAGGATCATTTAACTGGATGTACCCTAAATGTGAGTTAGGGACCCCTTATTTTTCTTTGTTGGCAAGGAGATATTTTGACCTTCAAGTGTAATCTATCCTAAACTATAAATAGGGATTGTCTTTCCTAAGTTATATAGCTTGAATAGAACAACAACAACATACCAAGTGTATTCCCAGAGAGTGATGTATGAGATAGGTAAAGTGTACGCAGACCATACCACTACATCATATGAAGTAAAGAGGATTTTTTCGATACATCCACAACTTAGGACCAATAGTTGTATAAAAAATACAAGTTAGATAGCATGAATAATATTGAGAATTATCTTATAGTCTTAATGTAATGGGTTGATTTTCAAGTAGCCTATTTTAGTGTTAGTGAGTCGATTCGGAATCAGCTTAGTTCATCTAGTAAGTGAGGGTTTCCCTTAATTAGTCTAGAGAATAGTTAATGGGTGGATTTCCCTAGTTACATATGAATTTCTTTCCTAGAAATTTACTTATGATTACTCATTTTGTTTTTTTATTCTAGTAATTCCTCCTTGAAACAATTCTTAATGCTAAAGTATAAATCTAACGATTCAAATAAAAAGTGTTTAATTTTTTTTAAACAATTATATGATTTGTGTTTGAATGGTGATTCTATCTTTAGATTTAAGTTCCTTAATGTTCCTTAAGTCTTGATCTGAGATTTCAACTAGTTTGGAGTTGAATTTATAAGTTGTGACCATTAATGGGTAAAGAAAAATTAAGAACAAGAAAGTGGGTTTAATATGTAGGTATAACTTATATGATCCCCATCACAACCACCTTAAAACCCTTAACACGCAGCCCAGTCATGAGACTCCAAGAATTGCTAGCTATGTTCATGGAGAAGGAAGCTTTGTAGTTTCTAATAATGACCCAAATGACGATATATAATGTGTGGCAAGTCAAGATAGATGTATAGGTTGTACAATATTTTTTTCTATTTTTCCGAAGGTCACATAGGGGCATTTTGTGTTATATTTATCCAAGACTATAAATAGCTAGAAAAGGTCCTTTTTTCCTCTGTTTTGATAATTTTTTATTAATTCTCATTGTTAGGAGTTGAGAGTTTGTGAATACTTCATTGACTTATGTTTAGAAATAAGGATTGCAAGATGAATCAATATACCTTTTTAGTCTTCGTAAGAGTTAGGGGTTTGATTAAGATTAACTATTTAAGATAGTAGGGTTTGATCTGCTTTTTTGTTGATTTAAGTGTACTTTTCTTGTGTTTATATATCTATACTTTAATAGCTTGTCTTTTATATTTTTATTTCATTCTATTTAATCATTTTGAATGTTTAAATGTATTAGGTTTTTTTCTCTTTATCATTACGTGTACAAATTTCAATATTTATGGAAATTAGAGGTGAAATTAAGGAATAATTTTATTTGAATCTTCTAATGTTTTGAAGAAAAAGGTTCTAGATCTTCTAGATCATGTTATTAATTTTCCAATTGGCATTGAACTTTGTTATCTAACATAAGAAGAAGCTAAATCTAAAATTTAGGATAAATTGGATTAATTAAAGGAAGTTCCAAATTTTGAAGTTTATAAGTTGTTCTTGGTTCTCTTTATATCTTGTTGAAAAAGAATATTGAAATAAAGATGTTAGATCCACAAAGGGGGTGAGATAAAGGTAAGTGTTGGTACAAAATAAATACTCTGAAAAGGACAATTGTAGAAAGAATAAAGTACAAAAGTTCTACATTTGCTCCAAAAAAGGAATCCAAACTCAGCTAGGCACGTCCAGATCAAAAACATAGTTTGTTGATGCAAACTGAATATGCTATTGAATCTTAAGTCACATCAACAAGGTATTTTGACTTTTTAGATTTATACGCTAGGAATTCTAGTATAATTTTGTTGACACAAAACTAAGTTCTCTACCACAAATTAGGAAGCATACTCAACATTCTTCACCTACTCTAATGAATCTCAAATTCTAACTCCCTAGTTTAATTTACTTTTTCCATTGATTCTAAGCAATTTTTTTTCCTAATGATAATTATCAACTAGTAATTGACCTAATAAGTTATTAATTAATTATTCAGTCTATATTTTATTTCATGCTAACTTCTAGTTTTTCTTGATTTCCAAACTTGTTATGTATTCTTGTATCCTTCCATTTGGTTTTGAGTCATCTATTATTCAATTAACAATTATCTATTCTTCCAAAAAATATTAGTAACCTTGTGAATGAGTGTCAAAGGTAGTTCACTATCAACTTTGAGAATGACACTCTTGGAAGGTATGAACTGAGTTAAAAAATAAGAGGCAATTGGGATGGACCTTAATAAGGGAGACAAATGGCAATTGGGATCCAAGATATAGAGTATGGTATAAAACCATTGTGTCATGTCTTGGAAGTACACCATAGATGTAACATTGTTCCTAGGACTATAAATATCCCAAAATTAACCTGGCATCTGAAAAAATATTAAACAATATTCAATCTACTTAAACTTATGAGTACAAGCTAGTAATTTCTCATGATCTAATCCAGGGCCCGACTATGACAGGGATCTTAAGTCGACCAAGGATCGGAGACCACCCCTACTGCCTAGTCAAATCAAACACAACACACCTAGGAGAAGATGAATTCCAAAGATATAATAAGATAGAGTAATCAATGATGAGGATGTCCTAAGGAATCACAATACCAAATCCCAATCCACAGTAATCCATAAAGCCTCTAATCCAAAATAAATAATCTAAGTCAGAACATGCCCCCGATAGTATGAAAAAACAATTATGATTTAAAGTATGTGATAATAGATAAACTAAGAAGCAACAACCTTTAGGAAGAAGAAGTCTTACCACTTCAAGATCACTACCGACAACCCAAAAATCCTATCACTGCATAGGAAAATTAGAAGTTTCTGTAAAACCTACATCGCATGGGGATACAGTGCTCGTAGATGGTTAGTGGGTTGAGTGCTAGCATATAAGTCAAGGATAATAATGAAATAAATCCATGATCAACAATTTAAAACCATTAAAAATCAGTGTACACCATCATATGCAAATTCATATATATCCCATGCCGGGGAGGGAAAAAGTCTTAGCATGAGCTTTAAAAAACTTAACCTAGATTATGTAGCTTGGAGGTCCTAAAACAAACCCATAGGTGTAACACCCCAATTTTTTGAACCGGAATGCTACACGGTTGTTATGACCCCAAAGGACCACAAGCTAACCCATGAAAAATATCTATACCTGTACACTGTATAATATACATGTAAAATGCGGAAAACATGAACAATAGGCCATAAGGTTCAACTAAATAAAATATCTGACAAATCATAACATCCATATAGGGTAACAAATAACCAAAAAAACTAAAGTCTGAAACAAATCTGAAAGCTTCTAAATACTATCTAAGTAAGGAGTTAAAAGAACTATCTCCAACTAACTCCGTAAACTAAAAGATAACCGAAGAAAATAAATGAAGTCAAATTATATCGTCCTCGAATAAAGAGGACTCACTGTAACTCTGTATTCTAAAATGCGACTTCTACTATTTATCTGGAACTCGTGGTTTAACCTATGGTGTAACATAAAACAAAGCACCATAGCGCACATGCATCAGTACAACTAAAATTATTGAGTATACGAGAGAGGTAGGATATATGACAAAGTTCTTACATGCATGAGCAGTGCTAACTGAATGACTAATCTGATCCTGAGAGGGGAAACATGCATACTTAGTAATTGAGATCGTGAATACATGATATCTAGATCTGTATGATAATACATGGTTTATTGATATCTAACATGACTAAGCAGGATATTTCTGATAACATGGATAACTGTGTCAAACAGTCTCAAATCTGATGGAAATACCTTAGTTTCGTATAGTAATTGAATTAACTATATCTAACAGTCTTGGTATACTAAAATCTGAAGTACTATCTAAGTTTTTTAAATAAGACTAAGACTGAAACTATGGGAGGTAGTTGTTTAATCGACATGCCCTAAATGCGCTATAATAGCTGAGCTGGGGTCCAATCTGTGCCCTAATTAGAAGGGTGTCAATACCGCACCATTAGTAAGGACAAGCTATGAGTGACCCTTATTCGGCAGGTTACTCTAATGAGAATGGTGGGACCCTCATCTGACAGGTCAAATGACCTCATCAACCCAAATCTGATAGGATAAGATGTCCCAACCTACATTGGCTACATAATTCTGGAACACAAGGATGACTGCTAAGAATCACACCCTTATTTGGCAGGTGAGTTTTCATCCTTGGGTTCACTCGGTGCTAACTTCTACTCCAATCTAAAGAGACTGAACATGATTAAATGATTGTACATAGACTGAGTAACTAACTTCTATTGACAAACAAAATAGTACTATTATCTGAGAATTAACTGAGATCATGAGATTTTCTGAGTCACAAGACTAAATGAGTTCTATCGATCCTGGCTTGACAGATAGTATCACGATAACATGACATGGCTCTAGGCACACAACTATATTTTTTGGGAACAAGTACCCCCAAAACTCGAGGGAAGAAAACTAACACATGATTGACTTAATCATAAGAATAGAGTCCATAATTCACAATATCATCAGTAGGGTATTTCATACTATACTTGGTTATCAACATCTTATACATGGAAGGGCATGCGCACAATAAGTATACACTCGCGTTGCTTCAATATCATGCTCATTCCATATCACTACAATAACAGACAACAATAATGTGGAGTTCATGTGGAGTCAGAAAAAATAGAACATGGGCTTGTCATTTAAGCACTATTAAGTCATAAAAACATCGATTCTATCATTCTTGACATTTTATCAAACAACTTACATGCACAACTTCGGGTATAGGTGTACTTTTAAATTTGACAATCTTAATCCATTCAAAATTCATGGGTTTTAACTAACCAACTCACATGCTTCATGAAAAACACATCAACATACAATCTTGAATCCAAACAACAATTAGCAACATGAATATAGTTATAACACAAAAAGTAAATCACAATTTATAATTTAAAACAAGATTCTTGAGCTCCATAGATGAAAGAGATCCATGGATGAACACTACGCATACCTTAGTGATTGAATCTTGAAAGATATCTAATGTTTCTGAATGTTCTTAAAGAAATCCTTAGGCTTGCTCTTGATTTTTTTGGAGTAAGGTTTAACCCCTTTGGGACAGAATATTCTTGTTCTTTAGGAGGTGATCTTGAGAGTAAACCCTAATTTTGTGGTTGAGAGTGTATAAGAGAGCTTTTTGAGATGTTTAACTTAAAAGAATGGAAGATAATACGCTCCTTGAGCGTTATAAGTCATGGGAAGTGAAGGAAACAGACCAAAATACCCTTACTAAACTGCTTCCCATTTTTTGAAAATCTAAGGCTGACAACATTCATGACAAATCGACAAGCTGGTGAAAAGTTGTCACGAAATATCATTACAAAAGGGTGAAATCTTGATTTTCTGGTTAAGGTTGATGACATTGGTGATAAGCCATCATGGGTGCGATGACTTATCATAAAATTTAGTCACTGGGGTGGAAATATACCCAGGGATGACAGCATTGGTGATAAGTCATCATGCTTGTGACAACTTATCATGAATGTCGTCACTTAGTTTCCTAGCCTGACATGCTGGAGTAAAATAGGCATAACTCCGTGCTCCGATATCGGATTTAGTCAAAATTGGTATCCTTGGAAAGATAATTCAATTATATATATTTTGGTAGGTTATAAGCTCAGAATTTAATATTATAATGAGAGATATGCTCGTTTGAAGTTGACTATATCAATATCCTTCTCAAGAATTCAATTGGTAAGGAAATATTTTGATTCGTCTATTAACTAGGACACTTTTGAGGCCTTAATGTCAATCAAAATTGACAATAACACTACCAAAGAACTAAAAATTTATTACTCATGAGTTCAAAGAACGATCCTACAATGTCTGAACTTTTGGTGTATTACAATATCTCCCCCTTGGGAACTTTTATCCTCGAATAGGACTGACTAAATTGAGATTACTAATGTACTGGACTTTCTTAAGGGATGAAACATTTGAAATATGATGACATTACTAACCTGAATGATAAGCTGAATATATCTGAACATACCGAACATGCATATTTGATGCATAACTAACAAGATGAACTCATGCATATATGATGCATGATTACACGATTAAACTGTTACATGTATCCATGAACGAATGCAATGATATTTACTACCAAATTCATCAATGGAATGTTGAACATGAAACTAAATAAGCTTAAGGAGAACTATTACCTTGAGCTTGATCTGAATTGGTGGAGAAGAGGTGAGGATACTTGGTACGCATATCTGCTTATGGTTCCTAAGTAGCTCTCTCAATGGACTGGTTTTGCCAAAGAACTTTGACTAAAGGTACTTCTTTTTTTGTCATTCTATGAGTCTTATAGTCTAAAATTTTGACTAGAATCTCTTTATAATAGAGGCTGTTCTGGATATCCATACTCTGAGTAGGGACTACAACTGGATGGTTATCTAGGTACTTCTTGAGCAAAGAGACATGGAAGACTAGATGAACTTAAGATAGATATGGAGGCAATTTGAGCTCATAAGCTACTTTGCCCAAGCTACTGAGGATTTTGAAAGGACCGACATATCGGGGACTGAGCTTTCCCATCTTACCAAATCTCTTCACCACCTTCATAAGAAAGATCTTGTGATAGACAAAATCCTGAACCTAGAATTCTAGATCCTTTCTATGAACGTCTGCATAAGACTTCTGTCGGCTCTAAGAAGTCCAAAATATTACCCTGATTAACTGAACTTTCTATGAGGTATCAAACACTAAACCAGTCCCTATGACTGAAGCCTCACTAACTTTGAAACAACCGTTTGGAGTTCTGTATCTCCTACCGTAGAGATCTTTGAACAGAGCCATCCAAATACTGGAATGATAGCTATTGTTGTATGTAAACTCATTGAAAGGCAAGTGGTCATCCCAACTTTCCTTGAAATCAATTGCACAAGCCCTTAGCATATCTTCTAGATTCTGAATGGTCCTTTATGCTTGACCATATGTCTAAGGATAAAAAGCTATATTGAGATAAACTTGGGTACCAAGACCCTTTTGGAACGCTTTTCAGAAGTGAGAGGTGAACTCGATACCTCTGTCTGAGATAAATAGATAGTGGAACACCATGTAATATGACCAACTCCTTAATATAGAGTTTGGCATAATGCTCGGCTGAATAACAGGTATGGACTGGAAGGAAATAAGAAGACTTGGTCATCCTATCTACAATGACCCAAACTAAATCATGATGATAATGAGTTCGAGGCAAACCCTTTATGAAATCCGTTCACTACTTCCCACTTCTAAGTAGGAATATTGAACTCCTGCATAGAACCACTAGGCTTTTGATGCTCTATCTTAACTTACTGACATGTAGAGCACTTATCCACAAAAGCTACAATATCTCTCTTTATCCCACTGCACCAATAGATCTTCTGCAAGTCATGGTATATCTTAGTAGCCCTTGGATGAATAGAGTATCGTGCACCATGTTTCTTTGCAAGAACCCACTACCTCAATTCGTCCACATCTGGAACACAGAAACAACCTTGATAATGAAGAACACCATCTCCCCGTAGGGAGAAATCCTCAACCTTCTAATCTCTGATTAACTCTTTTATCTTGACAAGGCTAGGATCCCTGTCTTGTTTTTCTTTCACCTCAGAAACTAGAGATGATTCTGAACTACTCTGAACACATACACTACCCTTTGAAAAATCGACTAAAAAAATACCTATCTCTTTTTGATATCCTTAACGTGAGAAACACTACCCATGGAGAGTCTACTGAGAGCGTCGCCCACAAAGTTCGCCTTGCTCAGACGGTAAAGGACACTCATATCATAATCCTTCAAGAGTTCTAACCATCTTCTCTGACGAAGATTGGATCTTTATAAGAAAGGGCATACTGATAACTCTTATGATCTGCGAAGTCATCTACATGAACTCCAAATAGATAATGCCTCCAAATCTTCAAGGCAAATACTATGGCTGCTAAATCAAGATCATAAGTAGGATAATTCTTCTCATGGGGCTTTAACTGTCTAGAGGCATAGGCTATGGCCTTACCATGCTATATGAGAACATAACCTAGACCCACTCTGGGTGCATCATAATACGCTACAAACCCATCTTAACCATTTGGAAGAGCTAAAATTAGAGCTGAGGTGAGTCGAGTATTCAACTCCTCAAAACTCTTCTTGTAAGAATCTGACCACTAAAACTTGAGCTTTTTTTGAGTTAATCTAGACATAGGGAATGCAATAGAAGAAAATCACCCCAAAAACCATCTGTAATAGCCAGTCAAACCCAAGAAACTTTTGATATCTAATACAAAGATAGGGCGAGGTCAATTTCTTACTACTTTGGTCTTTTGAGGATCAACTATAACGCCATCGCCAGAAATAATAAGGCAAAGAAATGCTACTAACCTTAGCCAAAACTTGCACTTACTTAATTTGGCGAATAGCTAGTGATCTATGAGGGTCTAAAAAATAATTCTGAGATGGTCTGCATGATCACACTCTGTGTGGGAAAAGACCCATCTATCATCTATGAAGACTATGATGAACATGTCAAAGTACTACTTGAACACATGGTTCATCAAGTCCTTGAAAGCAGTTGGGGCATTGGTAAGACCAAAAGACATGACTAGAAACTCGAAGTGACCATACCGAGTATAGAAAGCTATCTTCGGGATGTCATATTCTCTAACTCTAATTTGATGATAGCCTAATCTGAGGTCTATCTTAGAGAAATATCTGGCGCCCTGAAGTTGAAAAATAAGTCATCTATCCTAGAAAGAAGATACATATTCTTGACAGTGATTTTATTATGCTGATGGTAATCAATGCATATCTTGAGAGAAATGTCTTTCTTACGCACAAATAGGACTGGTGCGCCCCACGAGAAAACACTAGGTCTAATGAATCCCTAATCTAAGAGATCTATCAATTATTTTTTTACTTCTCTGGGGTTCTGTTGGTGCCATTATGTATGTTGGAATAGAAATAGGCTGAGTATTTGGAATAAGGTCAATGTTGAAGTCTATTTTCGTTTCGAGAGGAATGCCTGGAAGTTCTTTGGGAAATACATGTGAATACTCATTTACAACTAGAACTGATTCGAGATTGGGAGATTCAAAACGTGTCTGTAATATGAACGAGATAATAAACACATACCTTAGATATCATTTTTCTTGCATGAAGGTAGGAAATAAGCTGACCCTTGAAAGATGAAGAATTACAATTCCACTCTAGGACAACTCATTCAGGAACTAAAACTGAACTATCCTATTTTTGTAGCCGACTATCGCATAGCAAAAATGAAGCCAATCCATGCTGAGAATGACATCAAAATTAGTCATCTCTAACTTAACTAAATCTACTGATGTGTCTTTCTAAAATATCATAATCGAGCAATTCCTGTGTACCCACCGAGCTATGATGGTTTTACTCACTGGGGTAGAGACTGAAAAGGGCTCTAATTAAATTGTGGAATTGATTTTGAAATTGCCTGCTATATAAGGAGTAACAAAAGACTAAGATGCACCTAGATCTAGCAAAGCATAAACATGAACATGGAAAATCTGCAACGTACCAGTAATGACATTAGGAGAATTTTCCTTATTCTATTGGTCCTTAAGAGCAAAGAGTTTGTTTGGGCATTGCCCACTAGTAGCACTAGAAGTGGCACCCTTTTGATTTGGGCGACTAGACTGGGCTATGGAACGATTCTTCTGACACAGCAGACCTGACTACGGATATTCTTTAATACTATGGCCTGGTTTACCACAACAAAAACAAATATCGCTACTAGCTCTACAGGTACCCTTGTGGTTCTTACCATTAGTCTGACATAAGTGGTTAGTTTGGGAACTGCTCACACTGCCCTGAGATTTAGAGCCTGTTGCTCAATCATGGTTGCCGCCTTTGAATTTTTTCACTAGCGCACTAGCAGAAGAACGAGCTGGAACTGCTGGGTTAGGACAAAACTACGAACGGTTTCCTTCTTCTGATTTGGATTAAGTAAATGTGGAACTGCCTGACCTTGATATCTTGTTCTGCCTCTCTCTAGTCCTAATCTTCTGCTCTTCTATTTTCTAAGCATAGTTCATGAGCTTGGCTAAAGTCATATCATTGTTCAGCATCACAGACCTACACTCATTTACCACGCTATCATTTACCCTTGACATAAACATGCTCATCTTAGCCCTATTATTTGCAACCACATGAGGTGCATATCTGGCTAACTAAGTCAATCAAAGAGAGTACTCTTTAACCATCATATTTCCCTGCTTGAGGTTGATGAACAGTAAAACTTTTGTCTTCCTCATCTCTTGGGAAAAGAATCTATCCAAGAAAGCCATGATACATTCCTCCCACTCTATAGGACCTGCATTCTCTAACCTCTGAGACTTTCAATATTTGTACCAAGTGTGAGTAATATCTAATAATTGGTATGTGGCTAATCATCACTCTAACACGAAGTAACTCCCATGATGTCTATGACCTTCGGATCTTGGTCGATGAATTCCTAGGGATCTTTATCAGACTTAGACTCGAAGAAAGATAGAGAGTTTATTCGGGTGAAGTCCTGAATCCGAGGTATGGTTGAGTTGTCCACTGGATTAGATGCAATAGCTGGTGGCCATCTTGTTGGGCATCCACAAACTGATAAAGTATGGTGAATATGTCCCTAAACTCCGCATGACAAACATGTTCCCCCAAAGGATCTTAGGGATGAGAAGCTGGCTGGTATCTTCTCTTTAGAGGCATGTTCTAAAAAAAAAGAAGAACGGATTAGAATGAGAGTTTAGGACCCTACCACTAAAGGAGCATGAATACACATAGTAGCTTGCATTCCATCACTAGTATCCAAATAAGACAACATGAGGTGCCTATATATCCATTACAAGAATCATATTCTTTTTTAAGGGTAGAATACTTACATAGAGTCCAATTTTTATCGTAAGAGTTTAATTGAGACTAACAATATTTAACTACCATTAAGGTAATACTATAATCTATGGAACTATGATCCAATCCTCTAAGTCAAGCAATAAACCTTATACTAAAGTCATACTTAGTATCAACTATGGTTCTCAATTTTTTTCTAGGGTGATAGAATTCTATGGCAATAAGAAGTATTTTTTCTTAAGGTTCACTTTACTCGTTTATCCCCAAACTCCTAAATAAGGCTAAGTCATGGTATTCTACCCATAATCATATCCTATTATCCCTACCTAGAATGCAATATATACCATACACTATTTCATAAAATAATGTAGATAAAAGACAACCTTGATGCTGAATCTCAAGTATTCATTCATCCATAAATAGCCTATGTTAAACACCCTAAACTTTGGCCCATTTACAGTTCTTGAGTCTTGAACTTTCTGTTCATCTTATGAGTCATACCATAAGTTATTTGGTGTGGAAACAGGTCTAGGGACCCTAGTCATATATTGGTGAGTATGTTGTTGGCCAATTCTTAATGGTTGCAAGAGACTCTATATGAGTCATATAATCATGTGACAAAAGAGATATTGTCAATAGTTTATCCCTTCATGTTCTAACTTGGATAGAACTAAACTATACCAATCGGATAGTAAACTGATAAGTTGGACAGGGGAGTTATAAGTTGGATAGAGTGTGGTGTCCAATGTTCTATTATAGTGATGACTTAGCGGTACCAATCATATGTTTTAGTGATAATTTGGAGGGTCAACTCATGCCCACTTGTGGGTTTCTAAAACTTTAAGTTGGGGGAACTTTGGACATTTCCCACCCCAAAGCCCTTAAGACCCCATGTCTTATAACAAAAATTAGGAATTCATTATAAACTTAGCAAGATTATAACACTCTCTAAACTTTCTCATAAACCTCTTAAAAAATAGATCTAGGGTCTTTCAAGGTAGTCATCTAGAGGATTAAGGATTAAAAATTTCTTCGTAAATATACTTAACATAGGCATGTGACTCTTACTTCATTGATAGGTCACTTAAAATATGTGTTTTAAACATTTTGTATGAGTCATTAAGGGAGCTTTTAAACTCCAAGGTTGATGATTTGAGTGAATATTGTTGTGTATTACTTTCTAATGATTTGAATTATGATTATACATGGTTTGATAATGATTTTGCACATGTAGGTACATGTGAGTTGTGGTTTAACAAAGGGGTCATGTTTAACCCTAAATTTATTGACTTTTGTGTTTTATAATGTTGTGTCTTCAATCTGTTTATGAAAATGTTAATGTGAATGATCTTGTCACATGTTGACTTATGTTTTTGACAAAGGCATTGGTCTAGAATGTTAACCTTTTGTTAATAGTTTCATGAAGGCCTTACTGGCCATAAATTGATTTGAATTATAGCTTGGTTATATGATTAACTAAATGGGTTTTAGTCCCTAAGAGATGAATTAAATTGATGTCTTTGTTTACACAATGGGTTTGAGTCCTAAGTTGATTAATAATGGTTATGGCATGTTGTACGCATGCATGTGGAGTTAGTATTAAGATACCAAAGAGATGACTTTGGTAAATAAATGGATTAATCATTTCATATATGTATGGAATATTTTAATTAGGCTTTAAAGAAGGTTGTGTATCCAAACGATAAAAGTGAAGGTTTGAGTGTTTATATTATCGGGAGATTTGATTCCCCAAAATGTATGTATGAATGAGAGGTTTGAGTACCTTATTTTAATATACTGGTTCTTATGTCATGATGATTATGATGCAAATTTCGAGGTCCTTATAAATGAATATGTGAATAAGGATATTCTCTGGTTCGTGTGGCTATACATGTTGGGGCCCTTCTAGCTAAGGGAGAGTTGGGACCATAAAGACCATGGGTGCCTTGTTATATGAAAGTTATACTACACAGCCCAGGTTAAGGTTTTCAAAGTTCATGCTAAGCCTTGTTCATTATCCCAACATGATATATATATATATATGTGTATTTGATTGCATATAGTTATTTGATTTGGTTTTTAATGATGAAATTATTTTATTCCTTTATCCTAAAAATACATGTTGTCTCTCTGACTGCTAACTATCTCTGGATGGTATATCTCCATGTGATGTAGGTGCCGAAAAATCTTCTACTTTTCTTGTGCAATTAGGTTTTTGCATTGGATCAAGAGTTTACATTGAAGTGGTGAGCTTCTATGCTTTCTAAGGATTTATTTTATTGTCTTCATTACTTATGTCTTATACATTGTTTAGACTTTATTTTGGCTACTGTCATAGACATGTCATAATATTTTATTGATTTTAATTTATAGAGGCTTTGTTAGATTACTGTGCACTTTGGTGTGCTAATTTAATCGATTGGCTCGGTAACAGATGACTGTCCTATTACCGGTGGTTGATTTAGACTTTTCCTGAATTAATATTTGTCTTGACTTGCACTATCATGTTATATCTTTAGAATTCATCTGACATTTGAGGGGGTTGTCTTGACTAGGTTTTGTGAAGGGGGTGATATATGGTCCTTGTGGAACTTGGGATACCTATCATGGCCAAGACCTTGTTTGTGTCTTGAAAAATATAGTATCAAAGCCTAAGTTGATGGTCAAGTAGGTGTCCACAAAGCCATGTCTAGTAGAGTCTCTTTTAATAATGTGTAGCATTCTTCGATTAAAAAAGAGAGGCTATTAGACATTTCGGAATGTCTCCCTTTCTTATTCTCTTAATTTCAAGATATAGAGTCTAAGGTATTGAACCATTCTGATTTCGATTTGCTCATATTTCAGATCATGCCTTAAAGAAAATTAGATATCTGTGCGAACTGTTCTTTCCCATCTAAGGACAATTTAGATGGACCTCATCTAACTTTAAGGGACTACACTCGGTCAACGATTGCTACATCTGAATATCCATATGGAGTTGCACCTATCCCCACTAATCCTATTCTTTAGGGGTACACTTATACTTTGTCGCCTCAAGGAAGAATGAATGTCAAGGATTATTCTTTGAAATTCCTTTAGCAATCTCTATAAGTTCCTAAGATGACATCTAACATAAGGGCTTTAATGAGAAAGATCACTTTGGGATTATCTTGTGAGTTGATTCTTTAGAGTAAAGCTGTCTTGTTAAATAAAGACATGGGCATCTCCAGATTGGTCGTGTATATTAAGATGATTGAAAAGGACAAAAAAAGTAAGATGAGATTTGTCAGAGGTAGAGTAAGAAATTTTGGTTTTCTGAATGCGGTGAAGGCCAACAACAGAGTGAAAATTAGCCTAAAAAGAAAAACTAAGCGATTCCTAACTCCTATTCGATGGCTAGTTCTCCCTACTCAAATCTATTTAGTGGTTGATGTATTTAGGGTGATGATGCTTCTAGGCTATAGGGCGCCAAATCTCAGGCCAGTGAGGCCCTGTTAGCAACATTCGACCCTCCTTGGGGAAACTTTTTGGTTGTTAGAAGAGTTTATAGGGGTTGTGTGGTATCTGTTAGTTAAAAAATCTATTAGACCTGATAGAGTTAGACATGGTTAGCTTTGATAATATTTTGGGAATGAATTGGTTACATCCGTACGATACTCTTTAGACTGTCAGACCCATAAGGGCATGTTTAAATTACCTAATGAAACAATTGTTGAAAGGGAGGGAAGTTCTCTAGAGCCTAAGGGGAGGTTTATATCCTCTCTTATAACCCAAAAGTTGATTTCCAAAAGCTGTATTTATAATCTAGTCCAGGTTAAAGATTCTATCTTGAAAGATTTTTTATTATATTCTATTCATTTCATAGATGAATTTCCTAAAGTCTTCCCTAATGACCTTTATGTTGTCTCCCCAGATAAGGAGATTGATTTTTCATTGACCTTGTTTTAGATGGTTGTCCTATTTCTATTCCCACATATAGAATGGCTCTAGTTGAGTTTAAGGAACTCATGGTATAGTTGAATGACCTCTTAAAGAGTGGTTTCATCCATCCTAGTGTGTCCCAATTGGGAGCACCGATATTGTTCGTGCATAATAAGGGTGGGCCCCTTTGGATATGTATTGATAAATAGCATTTGAACAAGGTATTGATAAAGAATAAGTATCCCTATCCAAGAATTTATGATCTCTTTGACTAGCTTTAGGGTGAATAAATTTTTCTCAGTTACTAATTAGGGAGGTGGATATCCCTAAGACAGCTTTCCATACCCGGTACAGGCATTTTACGTTCTTGGTGATATCGATTGGCTTGACTGACGCCCCTGCATCATTCATGTATTTGATGAATAGGGTCTTCCATCAGTTTCTAAATTTATTCATAATTGTTTTTATTGATGATATCTTAGTTTACTCTAAGAGTAAGTAAGATCATACGAATTACCTCTTATGTGTGTTGAAGACATTGAAAGATAATTAGTTATGTGCTTAGTTCTCTAAATATGAATTCTTATTGAATGTTGTAACTTATCTAGGTCATGTTGTGTCTATTGAGGTGATCATGGTAGATCGTCAGAAGGTTGCTATGGTTAAGAGTTCACCTAGACCCACGACTCTAATTGATATTTGGAGTTCCTTCGTTTAAGCTTGTTATTATAGGAGGTTTCTGGAAAGCTTTTCTTTTATTGCTACTATATTTACCAAGTTGACTCAGAAAAAGGTTAAGGTGATTCAAGATTTGTTTAAGACTGCCCAAAATTGCCAAATGTCCTATGCAGACATCAGGCAAAGGGACTTAGAGATTGGGCATTCTTGAAGGTTTCTCACATGAAGGGAGTACTATAGTTTGGAAAGAAGAAAAAGCTCAGTCCTTGGAATGTTGGTTTATATATGGTTTTGATAAGGGTTGGTAGTGTTACATATGAGTTGGAATTTCCCTCTAGCATAAATTCCATTCATTCGGTACTAAATGTGTCTATGTTGCAGAAATGCATGGGTAATCCTTCATTGGCTGTTACCTGTGAGAACATTGGAATTTTTGATTCTTTGTCCTATAAGGAGGTGCCAGTGAATATCTTAGATGGACAAGTTCATTGATTGCGAATGAAAGACGTGGCTTCCGTAAAGGTTTTATGGAAGTACCAAAAGTTTGAGAAAGACACTGGTGAAGCCGAGAAGGACATGAAGTCTAGGTATCTATTACTATTCCCTACTCCGGATGATCGTGGTTAAGTTATGTGTTGTTCTTAACACTTTGGTTTTTGTCTTTGTTAAAAGAAAAGGGTGGTTTACTTGGCATCTTTATTTTCTAACATGGTTAAAGGTAGGAGTAGAGGTGTGAGGAGTCTAATGGTTCTTGTATTTCATTGTCCCATCATTCAAGGAGGAATTATCCTTAGGGGGAAGACAGAAACACCTCAAACTTTGGCCCTTGCAAATTTATTGAGTTTTGAACTTTCCATTCATCTTACAACTCACACCATAAGTCATATAGTGTTGTGACGGGCCTAGTGATCCAAGTTATATATTTGTCAGTGGGTTGTTTGGAAAGTCTATCCTGGTTACGAGAGACTCCATAGAGTCGTATGGTCATGTGACGAGAGGGCTAGGGTCCAATCATATGTTTTCTAGTGTTTAGCCCTTGGTGTTCTTTCTTGGATACTACTAGACCATACCAATTGTATGGTCTAGAAATGAGTTTCGTAAAAAAGTCATAAGTTAGATAGAGTGTGGTGTCTAACCTTCTATTCTAGTAATGACTTGGTTTTACCAATCGCATGCTGTGGTAACGAGTTAGAGGGTCAATTCATACCTGCCTATGGGTTTCTACAATTAAAGTTGGGGTACTTTGGACATTTCCCACACAAAGCCCTTAAGACCCCACGTCTTATAACACAAATTGGGCATTCATTCTACTCTTAGAAAGATTAAAACTCTCTAAACACTCACAAAAACCTCTCAAGAAGATTGGGATAGGGTTCTTTAAGGTGGTCATCTAGAGGCTTCAGAATAAGAAATTTCTCTGCAAATATTTGTAACTTGGGCATGTTACTCTTCCTTCGTTGTTAGATCACTAAAAACATGTGTTTTAAACATTGTTCATGAGTCATTAAGGGTGGTTTAGAAAGCCAAGGTTGAGAGTTTTAGTGAATGTTGTTGGGTATTTCTTTCTTATGATTTTAATTATAATTAAACATGTTTAGATAATGATTTTGCATATATGGTTGCATCAGAGTTGTACTTGAACAAATGGGTCATGTTTAGACATAAATTTCTTGGGTTTTGGCAATAATAATGTTATGCCCTCAACCTGTTTCTGAAAAGGTCAATGAGAATGTTTGTGTCACATGTAGAATTTTTATTTGGACTAAGGCATTAACCTAGAATGTTAACAATTAGTAAATGGTTTCATGAAGCCCCTGTTGGCCCTAAAATGATTTGAATTATAACCTTGGTAGTCTAATTGACTAAGTGGGTTTGAGTCCCTAAGTTTTGAATTGAATTGATGTCTTTGTTTAGATAATGGGTTCGAGTTCTATGTTTATTAATAATGATTATGGAATGTTGTAAGCTTGCAAGTCAAGTTTGTATGACAACACCAACGGGGTGCCTTTGGTACTTAATCGTATTAATAGTTTTGTGTTTATTGAATATTTTAATTTTGCTTTAAATAGGAATATGTAGCGGGGCCATGAAAGTGGTATTTGAAGTACTAACACTGGAAACTGCGCTATCTGGTATAGGTGTATATATGATCGGGAGGTTCAAGTCCCCCAATTGTATGTATCAATTAGAGGTTCGAGTCCTCTATATTGTATACATTTGTGCTTAAGTTACCTTGATTATGCGAGGTTTGAGTCCCCTATAAAGGCATATATGGATATGGATATTCCTTGGTTCGTGTGGCTACACACACTGGTTCCCTTCTAGCTAGGGGAGAGATGGGCTCATATATCCTGTGGGTGTCTTATTATATGATCTTTATGCTACACAACCCAGCTTATCATTTTCAAAGTTTATGTTAAGCCTTGTTCCCTATCCCGACATGATATATATGTGTATATCTAATTGAATAGGGTTATTTGATTTGGTTATTAATGATGGCATATTTTATTCCTCTATTCCTAAGATACATGCTAGCCCTCCAACCACTAACCTTCTCTAGTTATTATATCCCTACGTGATGCTGGAGCCAAAACTTCTTCTACTTTACCTGCACAGTGATCAGGTGTTCGAGTTGGTTCTTGAGTTGACATTAAAGTTGTGACACTCCATGCTCCAGAAGGTTTCATTTCATGGTATTTATTACTTGTGTCTTAGACATTGTTCAGAATATTTTATGGCTACTATCGAGGGCATGTCCCATTATTTTATTAATTTCGATTTATAGAGTCTTTGTTTAATTCTTGTGGACTTAGGCATATTCTTTATTGTGGATTGGCTCGATGACAGATGGTTGTCTGGTTACTGGTAGTTGGTTTAGACTTTTCATGAATTAATATTAGTCTTAGCTTACACTATATTATTATATGTTCAGAATTCATCCGGCACATGAGGGGTTGTATTGAATATGTTAGGTGAAGGGGGTGATCTTTGGTCTATGTGGGAGTTGGGGTACCCATCACTGCTAGGCCTTGGTACGAGTTGTGACACCATATTTTCTCCACGATCCCAAAATACTTCCACGCTATCAAAATTGTAAGTACAGATCATTATGAGTAAAATGAGTCTTATATTTCTATATAAAATATTGGGTTAAAATTTTCGTCAATAATAGGCCCACCGGGCCCACAAACAAAATAGAAAATTTAATTTGTGGAGGTCCCTCAAAGGAAAAAGAATGTGTGCTCAAAAGTTTAAAATAAATAGTGCATAAATTGAGGCCCAAATCAGACACTAGGCTCTATGGATTTAAATATCTAATTTTTAATAATTTAAAATTGAATAGGATAGAAATTGATATGGAAAATTATTGGAAATGGCAAAAGAGTGTTAGGCTTAACTTACCTTAGCTCAAAGTATGATTCTCCACTATGTCCCCACTATTCAAGATCCAAAAAAAGTGGAGAAGCTATTGGGATATTTGATGAAGATAGGGAAATTAATAATCCCCTATTGTTGCTAAAGCGATCACTTGTCCCCTTAAAGAGCTACTTTTTAAGCAATCACTTGTCTAAATAGGTAGCTACTTCTTAAGTAGCATAATTCTTATAAATCAATCAGGCCATGGAACCCAAGAATCACAAAAGAGGTCTCCTGACAGCCAAAAAACCTCATCTAACTGAGCCTTGTCGTCCACCTCTTCCAAAAACATCGTATATGAATCTTATACCTAGGAAAATGAGAATTTGGTGTCCAAGATACATAAGGGAAATTCTAAGGTATTTTTAGAGATAGCAAAAATAAAGGCACACGTGGTACAACTCTCTACTCTTGGTAGTTGTGGAATTCATCTATGCGGTAGGTTATATTTTAACTATAGTAGACTTGAGTAAAATTTATGCATCAACGTAGAAAAGTTAGGAGATTTAATATTTTTCTCCTTCGATCATGAAGTTTGGTTAGATAAAATAATAATCGAGCTAGGATATAGAATGTGTGATTTGAATAATAATTTATTGAACTATTTTTCCTTCTTTAATTCTCAAATGGTCTAATTTTTTCATTTCTAGAGAAAGTTTGAAAAACAAAAGTTAATTTATGAGTTATAAAAAGGGTTAGAGTGACTATGAAATTGATAAACATATGTTAGGGCCAGAGAATGAATTTGGTGGAGTCATATGAGTTTACTAGAGATCAAATTAAAAGTGAAGAGAATGGGTAGTAGGTTTTTAGATATCGTAATGAGTTGAGAGGAATCATAATATTTTTAGGTGTATATACTCTATTCTTGAGTAATTATTCATAGTGGAATGGCTATTAAAGTAGTAGAGGGAAAAAAGTGAGAGGTAGTGAAACACCCTAGGTTTTAGAACCTTAGAAAGTTTCTTGGATTTTTGGTTACATGAAATCATACGACCAGAAGGTACTAGTCAAATAATGGGATACTGTTGGTATGGGCTGGTCGTATATCAATAGCAATGGTTAGTGGTTTCGATTAGTTTCTAGTATGGGTACGACTAGGTGGGTATGAGTCATATAGTAGGTGATGGGTTGTTTAGATTGTGTTTTTGCCTTACTTAAATTGGATGATTCCTAAATTAACTTAGATCTTAGTATGAGTGGCTCACCATGAGCTGTCAAATAGTGTATGAGTCATACCAATGTCTTATATGGTGAATAGTATCTAAATCCTCTTTGATTCAGTTCTGTGGTGGGTATAGGTCAATGGTATAGGTAGTATAATCAGATACAACTTGTCTTTGATGGTCTTATATTTGATAGAATTGGGATCCAAAGGGAGACAAATGGTAGAAGTGGTGTATACCACTCGTATGGTGAGGTACGAGTAGTATTTGATGGTAATACCATTCTTCGGGATGTTTATACAATTTAAGTGGGGGTAATCTGGATATTTCCCCACTTAACGTCTTAAGGCCCCATGACTTATAACTCTTTTGGGATATTATTTACCCTAATATTCTAATCTTTAACATTTAGGAACACTGTCAATTCTCTCTAAGTCTCTTGGGTAAAGGAAGGCTAGGGGTTCATCTAGAGGATTAATTTGGGGCTTGTACGAGTGATTTCTCCCCATCATCTTCATAATCTAAGGTAAGATACTCCTCTCTCATTTTCATATCCATCTAGAGGTATGATTTATGAATTGTTTTTAGGGCCTAATTGTTGTATTATTTTAGGTTTTCAGATATATCTTGGGGGTTTTCGCTTTAAATACTTGGTTATGGTTTTCCCATGTTTTAACTATAGATTTCATGTTTTTATAGAGGTTTGGACATTTGGTTACATGTGAATGGTTAGTTAATACATGGTTTTAGCTGTGGAAAGTCTATGCACCCAATATGTTTGATAAAATGCCTAGGAGAATGCTTTTAATACATTGTTGATCTTTTAATGGAACTGTTGCATAGTTTAACTTTGTAATGGAACAATAAATGGTATAAATGGTTTAAAAAGGCTAAATAGTGAGGCCTTGGGCGTTATGATTGGTTTAATTGAAAAACTTATCGGGTACAAGGGAATTCCCCAAACAAACTTAAAAATGACACACTTGTGGGGTACACAGGACACCCCCAGGTGAACTTGATAATAAAACCTATGGGTACAAGGAAATCCTTAATCTTTGAAAGGTTGGATAAGGATAGTGCTTGCAAGCTATAGTCGGTGTCATGATAACACTACTGATAGCCTTAGTTAATAAAAAATAGAATGGTGGTCCTTGTTATGTCGTAATGGTTTTAATTGGAGCAATAATGCTTGGGTGTGATAGCAAACCGTGAAGGTGTGACTCCAATGGACGTACAAAAGAAACTCATGTTTGCCGACATAATGATTTGGTCATGATGACCATATGGGGTACATAGAAATCCCCTATGATGCAATTGTATATATTTATCATAGAGAGCGAAGGGCTCATGTGGCTACAGGTATTAGGGCTCGTTCAGGGCATACACTGGACCCATATAGCCCATGGGTTGTTCTAGGACGGTTAAGCTACACATACCCAGGTTAATAGTTTTTAAATGCATGTTAAACCTTGTTCTCTTTTCCCATTTTGTTTTATATATATATATATATATGGTTGTGAATGCAAATTGTTGGTCTATTTTGTTTTAAAGGTTGACATTATTTCATCCTTGTCCTAAGTACTTGATAGCCTTCACCCACTAAACTGTTCTTGTGTAGCTGTAGCCCCACTCGATTCTGGTTCTTTCTCTACAACTAGTGCTCCTCACCTTAAGTAGTTTGGACATTTTTTGGAATCATCCAAGTATATCCCCGTAGGGTACACTAGTGCTATTCATGTGTAAGAATAATGGTTCCCTTCATATATGTATTGACTATCAGTAGTTTAATAAGGTGACGGTTAAGAACAAGTATCCTCTTTAAAAAAATAGACAACTTCTTTTATTAATTGCAAGGCACATAATTCTTTTTTAAGATAGATCATCGGTTTAGCTATCATCATCTTAATATTAGGGAGGTGGATATCTCTTCTTGGTTATGTCATTTGGTTTGACCAATGCCCCAACACATTCATGGATTTGATGAATAGGGTATTCCATCGGTTTTAGAATCTTTTTGTCATTGTGTTCATTGGTGACATCCTAGTATATTCTAAGAGTGAGGTGGATCATGCCAATCAACTCCATATGGTGTTCCAGAATTTGAATGAGTAGCAGTTGTATGTCAAATTCTCTAAATATGAGTTCTGATTCAAAGCTATTACTTTTTTTATGTCATATTATTTCTAGTGAAGGGATTATAGTTGATTCGAAAAAGGTAGGGGTGGTTAAAAGGTGTCCTAAACCTATGAATCCAATAGACATTCAGATATTCTTGGGTTTGGCTAAGTATTATAGGAGGTTTATGGAATATTTTTCGATAATAATTGCCTTATGGACCAATTTGACTTAGAAATTGGTAAAATTTTCTTCATTGAATGCTTGTAAAGGTGGTTTTGACAAGCTGAATGATAAACTAACTTTGAATTAGGTTTTGATATTTCCTGAAGGCAATTAGGGGTTTATTGTTTACTGCGATGTATCTGGGTGGAAGTCGATAGTATTTTGATACATCATGGTGAGATGATTACCTATTCTTCTAAGTTGTTGAAATTACATAGGACGAATTATCCTACTCGTGAGTTAGAGCTTTTAACAATGGTGTTTGCATTAAAATTCTGGTGGAACTATTTGTATGGAGTATACGTGGACATATTTTCTTATCATTGGAGTCTACATTATTTGTTCAATCAGAATGAGCTTAACCTTATGCAGAGAAAATGGCTTGACCTTCTCAATGACCATGACATGAGTCTTCATTACCATCCAGGTAAGGCTAATATTGTTGTTGATGCTCTTAGCAGGTTATCCATGGGCAGTTTATCTCATTTAGAATAGTAGAGGCTGGAATTGGTGATGGATATTCACCACTTGGCTAATCTTGGATTTCACCTATTGGACTTTGAGAATGGTGGTCTCTTTGTAGAGGAAGCGATTCGGTAATTTCTTGGTGAAGAGATCAAGGAGAAGCAAATGCTAGTTCCTATCTTGATGAAAATAAAGGGTGATATAGGTGGGCAAAAGGTAATGGTATATGAGATAAGTCGTGATGGTTCTTGCGGTACTAAGGAAGGTTATGTTTTTGTAACGTCGATGGTTTGTGAGAAAAGGTAATGGATGAGGCACATGAATTATGCTATGTTGTCCATTCCGATTTAACAAAAATATATCATGATCTCAAGGAGATATAGTGGTGGAATGGTATAAAGAAGGATGTGTCTAATTTTATGGCCAACTGTTTAGTGAGTCAACAAGTGCAAGTTGAGCACATGGGGCCTAGAGTCTTGTATCAAGAGATTGAATTGCAAGAATAGAAATGGGAGATGGTCAACATATATTTTGTTACTAGTCTTTCTCGTCCTCAAAACTAATTTGATTGATTTAGGTCATCGTGGATGGGATGACAAAGTCGGCTCACTTTTTCCCAGTGAGGACTAATTTTTTGGTTGAGGATTATGCGAGATTGTATCTTCATGATATTGTAAAGCTATACGGGATACCTATTTTGATTATCTCTGATCATTGGATGCACTTTTCATGTCACTTTTTTTATTTGTTTCAAAAGGGGTTGGGTACTAAAGTTAGTCTAGGTACTTCATTCCACCCGTGGAGGGATTAGAAAGCAGAAAGGACTATTCAAACATTGGAGGATATGCTTCATACGTGTTTGATTAATTATGGTATTAATTAGGTAGAGCATCTACATCCTATGGAGTTTATTTACAATAATAGCTATCATTCAAGGATTGGGATGGTCCCTTCTGAGATATTGTATGGTGAGAGGTGTTGATCTCCTATTGGATGGTTCGATCTTGGTGAAACAGACATGCTTGGCTAAAATTTAGTTTATCACGCTATGGATAAGTTGAAGGTAATTTTTGATAGGGTTATGGTTGCGCAGAGTCAACAAAAGTCCTATGCAAATGTAAGGGGTAGGGACTTAAAGATTGAGGTTAGGAATAGGGTGTTCCTAGGTATCTCTAATAAAGTGTACAATGCCATTTTGAAAAAAGGGAAAGCTATGTTAGTTCATATGTGGTTTTGAGAAAGGTTGGTAATATTGCGTATAAGTTGGAGTTGCCTTTAAGTTTGAGCTCCATTCATTCGATATTTCATGTGTCTATGTTGAGAAAGTGTATTGGTGATCCCTCTAAAAGTATTCCTTTGGATGGATTGGGTATCTCAGATTCTCTTTCATATTAAGAGATCTCGATTAAGATCTTAGGTTGACAGGTTTGTCGATTAAGATCTACGTATCCGCACTAGTTTTCTTCTCTGGATATTCCTGCGGAAGGTATGTGTTCTTTATCATATCTTTATTTTCTAACTTTGTTAAAGGCTAAATTGATGTTTGATAATGTAATAACTCATGCTTGTACTTACTCTACCCATCATTCGGGGACGAATGATCCTTGTGGGGGAAACTGAAACACCCTGGGATTTGGAACCTTTGAAAATTTACTGGATTTTTGGTTTTTAGATGTCATTCAACTAGGGGTACTAGTCGTATGATGGGATACAGGTTGTATGGGCTGGGCATATGTCAACTTGTTGAACAAATCTCTCCTCAAGTCTATTTCAGTTTCAATTTAATACTCCATATATTTCATTTTATTAGATTCTTATGCTAAAAATATATTACTTCTATTTGTCCACTTTATCTAGTTTAAGAAAAAATTATTATTTTCTTCCAATACTACTATGATAATTAAATAACTTCACAAAATTTTGCGAGTCAAACTTTGATTTCTAAGGTATTAATAATAAAGTTAATTTAGTGAACAAAATCTTTAATAAATATTTTTTCAAAGGTGTTTGAAAAGATGGATGGAATTTTTTTAAATTAAAGGTGGTAAAAGGCGACCATTTTATTAGAAACAAAATAATTCAAAATGCTAGAAGGCCCAAAACAAACAAACAAAATGAAAACAAAACATTTACAAAGGTTAGACCCATAAATGACCCAAACCCAACTCGGGTCGAGTTACAAAGGTTCGGAGATTATACAGAGGTCTGCATGCAAGTATGACCTGTTGAAAATTCATCAATAAATTCTGTAATTTATGTGTTGTATTAAGGTACTTTAACCTTCAATCTATTGGAAAGAGGATTTACATATGATTTAATCATCATAATTAATGAGTAACTACATATTTCAATGATACACATATCTTCTGTATTCAGAAATAAGAATTTAAAGAATTTAGAAATAGATAAATATTTCCTTTATTTTTTATTACCATGGCGTCTGGTGTGAGCTTGAGGTTACTTGGAAGGAATTAACCCAAATTTCTGAAATCTTGGAGTTTTATACGTTGATTATTTAGGTATGAAAAACATTGTTGAATTTAAAACTAACAATACAATCAAGTTCAATGGCACTTAAGTTCTAATGCAACTTGTAGTTCAAAAATCATTAATGACTCTTGCTTAATTTGTAATTATTATAATTTTAGCCTATGCAACTGCCTCATATGTCACATGATCTAAGGCGGGCTATCCATCAAGAATAGAGAGTTTGCAACCCAAGATGTGACTATATCACCATCCATATGATCTCTGTCACAACACATCATCGAGAAGAATACACACCGATTTGTTATAGTTGGGCAAGATTTAACCAAAGAAACAAGGGTCATTTAACTGGATTGACCCTTAATGTGACTTAGGTACCCCTTATTTTTCTTTGTTTGCAAGGTTACATTTTTGCATTCAAGTGTAATCTATCCTAAACTATAAATAGGGATTGTCTTCCCTAAGTTATATAGCTTGAATAGAACAACAACACCATACCAAGTGTATTCCCACAAAGTGGTGTGTGGGGAGGGTAGAGTGTACGCAGACCGTACCACTACCTCATATGAAGTAAAGAGACTTTTTCCGAGATACTCACAGCTTAGGACTAATATGTGTATAATAAATACAAGTTAGATAGCTCGAATAATATTGAGAATTATCTTATAGTATTAATCTAGTGGGTTGATTTTCAATTTTCTTATTTTAGTGTTAGTTAGTCGATTAACAATCATCTTAGTTCGTCTAGTAAGTGATGGTTTCGCTTGATTAGTCTAGAGAATAATTAGTGGGTGGATTCCCCTAGTTACATCTGAATTTCTTTAGTTGAAATTTACATATGATTACTTATTTTGTTATTGTATTCTAGTCATTTATCCTTGAAACAATTCTAAATGCGAAAGTATAAATCTTAAAATTCAAACAAAAAGTTTTTAATTTTTTTTAATCAATTATATGATTTGTGTTTGAATTGTGATTCTATCTTTAGATTTAAGTTCTTTAATGTTCCTTAAGTGTTGACCTGAGATTTCATCTTGTTTGGAGTTGAATTTAGGTTGTGACCATTATTGGGTAAACAAATATTAAGAACAAGCAAGTGAGTTTAACATTTAAGTAGAACTGATATGACCCCATCACAACCACCTTAAAACCATTAACACATAGCCAAGTCATGACACTCCAAGAATTGATATCTATATTCATAGAGAAGGAAGCTTTGGAGTTTCTAATAATGACCAAAATGAAGATATATAATGTGTGGCAAATCAAGATAGTTGTATAGGTTGTACAACATATTTTGCAATTTTTGTCACATAAGGGAATTTTGTGTTTTATTTATCCAAGACTATAAATAGGTAGAAAAGGTATTTTTTCCTCAGTTTTGATGATATTTTATTAATTCTCATTGTTAGGAGTTGAGATTTGGTGAACCATTCATTGACTCATGTTTAGAAATAAGGATTGCAAGATGAATCAATATCCCTTGTTAGTCTTCGTAAGATTTAGGTGTTTGATTAAGATTAACCATTTGGGATAGTAGGGTTTGATCTTCTTTTTGGTTGATTTAAGCGTACTTTTCTTATGTTTATATATCTATACTTTAATATCTTATCTTTTATTTCATTGTAATATTGCATCTTATTGAATGTTTAAATGTATTAGGTATTTTTCTCTTTCTCATTAGGAGAACAAATTCAATATTTATGGAAATTAGAGGTGAAATTAAGGAATACATTTTTTTTGAATCTTCTAATGTTCTGAAGAAAAAGGTTCTAGATCTTCTAGATCATATTATTTATTGTCCAATTTGGATTGAACTTTGTTATCTAACATAAGAAGAAGCTAAATCTAAAATTTAGGATAAATTGGAATAATTAAAGGAAGTTCCAAATTTTGAAGTTTATAAGTTGTTCTTGGTTCTCTTCATATCTTCTTGAAGAAGAATATTGAAATAAAAATTTTAGATTCAAAAAGGGGGTAAGATAAAGGTGTACAAGTGTTGGTGCAAAAGAAATACTCTGAAAATGTTAATTGTAGAAGGAATAAAGTTCAAAAGTTCTACATTTGCTCCCAAAAAAGGAGCAAAACTCAGCTAGTCATGTCCAGACGAAAAAATAAGTTTGTTGATGCAAACTCGATATGCTATTGAATCTTAAGTAACATCGACAAGGTATTTTGAAAATTTAGATTTATACGCTAGGATGTCAAGTATAAGTTTGTTGATGCAAAACTAAGTTTTCCACCACAACATAGGTGGCATACTCAACATTCTTCACCTACTTTGATGAATCTCAAATTCTAACTTCCTAGTTTCATTTACTCTTTCCATTGATTCTAACCAATTTTTTTTCCTAATGGTAATTATAAACTAGTAATTGAACTAATAAGTTATTAATTCATTATTCAATCTATATTTGTTTTCATGCTAACTTTTGGTTTTTCTTGATTTCCAAATTTGTCATCTATTCTTGTATCCTTCCATTTGGTTTTGAGTCATCTATTATTCAATTAACAAGTATCTATTCTTCCATAAAAAAAATAGTAACCTTGTGATTGAGGGTCAAAGGTAGTTCACTATCAACTTTGAGAATGACACTCTTGGAAGCTATGAATTGAGTTAAAAATAAGAGGCAATTGGGATGGACTTAATAAGGGGTATAGAATGGCAATTAGGATCCAACATCTAGAGTATGATATACAACCTTTGTGTCATGTCTTGGAAGTACACCCTAGATGTAACATGGTTCTTAGGACTACAAATAGCCCAAAGTTAACCTGGCATCTGACACAATATTAAACCATATTCAATCTGCTTAAAATCCAGAGTACAAGGTAGTAATTTATCATGATCTAAAGGAGGGCCCGACCGTGATAGAGATCTCAAGTAGACCAAGGAACGAAGATTACCCCGACTGCCTAGTCAAATCTAACACAACACACCAAGGAGTAGATAAATTCCAAAGATATTATAAGATAAAGTAATCAATGAGGAGGATGTAAAAAGGAATCACAATACCAAATCCCAATCCACAGTAATCCATAAATACTCTAATCCAAACTAAATAATCCAAGTCGGGACATGCCCCCAATAGTATCCAAAAGTAAGTATGAATAAAAGTTTGTGATAATATATAAACTAATAAGCAATGACCTTTAGGAAAAAGAAGTCTCACCACTTCTAGCTGACTACTGAAAACCCAAAAATCCTATCACTACATAGGAAAATTAGAAGTTTCTTTAGACCGTACATCACATAGGGATACGGTGTTCGTAGATGGTTAGCGGGCTGAGCGCTAGCATGTAACTCAAGGATAATGAGTGAAATAAATAATGATCAACAATTCAAAACCATTAAAAATCAGTGTACACCATCATATGCAAATTCATATATATCCCATGACGGGGAGGGAAAAATTCTTAGCATGAGCTTTAAATACCTTAACCTAGATTATGTAGCTTGGAGGTCCTAAAATAAACCCATAGTTGTAACACCTCGATTTTCTAAACCGGAATGCCACACGATGCTTATGAATCCGAAGGACCAGTAGCTAACCCATGACAGATATCTTTACCTATATACTACATAATAAACATGTAAAATGCAAAAAACATGAACAATAAGCCATAAGGTTCAACTAAATAAAATATTTGACAAATCATAAAATCCATATGGGGTAACAAATACCCAAAACAATTGAAGTCTGAAACAAATATGAACTAAAGCTGAAAACCTCTAAATACTATCTGAGTAAGTATTTGAAATAACATGTCTCCAACCAACTCCATAAACTAAAATATAACCAAAGAAAATAAATGAAGTCAAATCATATCATCCTTTAATGAAGAGGACTCACTGTACCTCTGTAAACTAAAATTTGACTTCTACTGCTGATCTGAAACTCGTCGGTTTAACCTATGGTGAAACATAAAACTAAGCATACGAGTGAGGTAGGGTATATGGAAAAGGGCTTACACGCATGAGCATTGCTAATTGAATGACTAATATGAACGTAAGAGGGCAAACATGCATACATAGTAATTGAGATCATGAATACATGATATCTAGATCTATATAATAATACATAGTTTATTGATATCTAATATGACTAACACGGGGATTTCTGATAATATGGATGACTGTGTGATACGGTCCTGAATCTGATGGAACTAATTGAGTTTCGTACTATTATTGAATTGACTATATCTAACAGTCCTGGTATACTGAAATCTGAAGAACAATCTAATTTCTTTTACTGCGACTAAGACTAAAATTGTGGGATGTAGTTGTTTAACCGACATGACCAAAATGTTCTATAATAGCTGAGCTGGGGTCAAATCTTTTCCCTGATTGAAAGAGTGTCAATATTGCGCCACTAGTAAGGACAAGCTGCGAGTGACCCTTATCTGGCAGGTTACTTTAATGAGAATGGTGGGACCCTGGTCTGACAGGTCAAATCACCTCATCAACCCTAATCTGATAGGTTAAGATATCTCAATGAACGCTGGGTATGTCGTTCGGGAACTTAAGGATGAATGATAAAAAATTCACCCTTATTTGGCAGGTGAGTTTCCATCCTTGGGTTCACTCGTTGATAACTTTTAGTCCCATCTGAAGAGATTGAGCATGATTAATTAACTTTTAGTGCTATTATCTGAGAATTAACTTAGATCATGGGATTTTTGAGATTTCCTGAGTCACAAGACTGTCTGAGTTCTATAGATCATGGATTGAGTGAGAGTATCATGATATCATGATATGGATCTAGGCACACAACTATATTTTTCGAGTACAAGTACCCCCAGGACTCGATGGAAGGAAACTGACACATGACTGACTTGATCGTAAGAATAGAGTCCATAATTCACAATATCATAAGTAGGGGATTTCGTACAACACTTGTTTATCAACATCTTATACATGGAAGGTGATGCACACAACATATATATACTCGCATTGCTTCAATATCATGCTCATTCCATATCACTGCAATAACACTTAACAATAACGTGGAGTTCATGTGAAATCATAAAGAATAGAACATGGGCTTGTCATTTAAGCACTATTAAGCCATGAAAACATGGATTCTATCATTCTTGAAATTTTATCAAACACCTTACGCGCACAACTTTGGCATAGGTGTACTTATCAATTTGACAATCTTAATCCATCCAAAATTCATGGGTTTCAATTAACATACTCACATGCTTCATGAAAAACACATCAAGATACATTCTTGAATCCAAAAAACAATTGTCAACATGAATATAGTCATAACACAATTAGGAAATCATAATTAATAATTTTAAACGTTATTCTTGAGCTCCATGGATGAAAGGGACACATGGATGAACACTACGCGTACCTTAGTGATTGAATCTTGAAAGAGATCTAATGTTTTTGAAGGTTTTTGAAGAAATCCTTAGGCTTGCTCTTGATTTTTTTTACTAGGGTTTAAAGTTCTTGAGGAGATAATTTTGACAGGAAACCCTAATCTTGTCGTTGAGGGTGTATGAAAGAGCTCTTTGAGGTGTTTAACTAAAGAGAATGGAAGATAATACGCTCCTTGAGGGTTATAAGACATGGGAAGTGAAGGAAAAAGACCAAAATACCCTTACTAAATTGCTTCCCAGTTGTTGAAAATCTAAGGCTTACGACATTGGTGACAAGTCGACAAGTTTGTCATAAGTCGTCACAAAATGTCGTCACAAAGGGGTGAAATCTAGATTTTCTGGTTAAGGTTGACGACATTGGTGATAAGCCATCACGGGCGTGGAGAATTATCATAAAATGTCATCACTATGGGTGGGAATCTTCCCAGGGCTGACGACATTGGTGATAAGTCTTCACACTTCTGCCAGCTTACCATGAATGTCGTCACTTAGTTTCCCAGCCTGACATGCTGGAGTAAAATAGGCATAACTCCTTGCTCCAATTTTGGATTTAGTAAAAATTGGTATCATTGGAAAGATAATTCAATTATTTATATTTTGGTATGTCATGATCTCAGAAATTAATATCATAGCGAGATATATTCTCTTTTGAAGTTGACTATACCAAGATCATTCTCAAGAATACAATATGTAAGGAAATATTTTGATTTGTCTATTAACTAGGACACTTTTGAGGCCTTAATATTAATAAACCTTGATCATAACACTACCAAAGAACTAAAAATTTATTACTCAGGAGCTTGAAGCATGATCCTAAAATATCTGAACTTTTGGGGTATTACAATATCTCCCCCTTGGGAACATTTGTCCTCGAATGGGGCTGACTAAGTTGAGATTACTAATGTTCTGGACTTACATAAGGTATGAAACATCTGAAATATGACAACATAACTGACCTGAATGATGAGCTTAATATATCTAAACATACTGAACATGCATATCTGATGCATAACTGACAAGCTGAACTCATGCATATCTGATGCATGATTGTGTGACTGAACTATTACATGTATCCATGACTTAATGCAATGATATTTACTACCAAATTTTTCAATGGAATCCTAAACATGAAAATAAATAAGATTAAGGAGAACTATTACATTGAGCTTGATTTGAATTAGCTGAGAAGAGGTAAGGATACTTGGTACGCATATCTGCTTCTGCTTCCCAAGTATCTCCCTTAATGGACTGGTTTCACCAATGAACTTTGATTAGATGGACTTCTTTGTTCCTAGGTTTACGAGTCTGATACTTTAGAATTTTGACCAAAATCTCTTAATAAGAGAGGCTGTTCTGGATATCTATGCTCTGAGTAGGGACTACAACTGGAGGGTCACTTATGCACTTCTTGAGAAAAGAGACATGGAAGATTGGATGAACTGAAGCTAGATCTGGAGGCAATTCGAGCTCATAATCTACCAAGCTAAAGCGACTGGGAATTTTTAAAGGATCGACATATTAGAGACTGAGCTTTCCCTTCTTTCTGAATCTCTACACGCCGTCCATAGGAGTGATCTTGAGATAAACATAATTCTCAACCTTGAATTCTAGATCCTTTCTACGAACGTCTGCATAAGACTTCTGTCAGCTCTGAGCATACTAAAGTCTTTCTCTGATTAACTGAACCTTCTCTGAGGCATGAAACAATAGGTCAGGCCCTATGACTTAGGCCTCGCTAACTTTGAACCAATTGATTGGAGATCTGCACCTCCTACCATAGAGAGCTTCGAACCGAGCCATCTGAATAGTGGAATGATATCTATTATTGTATGGAAACACAATCAAAGGCAAGGGGTTATCCCAACTTCCCTTGAAATCAATTGCACATGCCTTTAGCATATCTTCTAGAGTCTGAATGGTCCTTTATGCTTGACCATTTGTCTGAGGATGATAAGCTATACCAAGATAAACTTAGGTACCAAGACCCTTTTGGAATGATTTTCTAAAAGTGAGAGGTCAACTGAGTACCTTTGTCTGAGATAATAGATAGTGGAACACCGTGTAATCTTACCAACTCCCTAATGTAGAGTTTGGCATAATCCTCGGCTGAATAAGAGGTATGGACTGGAAGGAAATAAGCTGACTTGGTTATCCTGTCTACATTAAACCAAACTAAATCATACTGATGACAAGTTTGAGGAAAACCCATCATGAAGTCCATGTTCACTTCTTCCCACTTCAAATTAGGAATAGTGAACTCCTTCAAGGAACCACTAAGCTTCTGATGCTCTATATTAACCTGATGATATATAGAGAACTTAGCCACAAAAGCTTCAACATAGTTCTTCATCCCACTCCACCAATAAATCTATCCCACTCCACCAATAGATCTCCTGTAAGTCATGGTACATCTTAGTTGACCCTTGATGAATAGAGTATCACACACCATGTGCCACTACAAGAACCCATTTCCTCAATTCATCCACATCTAGAACATAGAGACGACCCTGACAACGAAGGATACCATCTCTCCTTAGGGAGAAAACCTCAACCTTCTGATCTCTGATCTACTCTTTTAGCTTGACAAGGCTAGGATCCCTATCTTGCTTTTGTTTTACCACGGAAACTAGAGATGATTTTGAACTAGTCTTAACATATACACTACCCTTTGAATAATCGACCAAGCAAACAACTAGTCTGGCAAGCTGATAGATTTCCTGTGCTATCTTCTTTTTGCTATCCTAAACATGAAAAAAACTACCCATGCAGAGTCTACTGAGAGCGTCGGCCACAATATTAGACTTGCCTGGATGGTAAAGGACACTCATATCATAATCCTTCAAGAGCACTAATC